>NW_015392525.1:10032-20288 GCF_001527695.2 Protobothrops mucrosquamatus | reverse complement strand
ACTGCATTTCTGTAATAATAAAATATTAGCTTGGCTTACCAAGCATGACTGTGCTATGTACAAAAGAGTTTGTATTGTATAAGTATGTAAATTAGAGTGATTGTCCATCACTAGGCTGAAATTCTTTACTAAGAGATTACTACATTCACCATCTAGGTCAGAGGTGTGAAACTCAATTTCATTGAGGGCCGCATCAGCATTGTGGTTGCCCTCGGGGGGCCGGGTGTGGCCAGGGTGGGTGTGGCCTACTGGGTGGGCGTGGATGGAGTGGGTGTGGCCTACTGGATGAGCATGGCCAGCTCTACATCGTTCGCGTCAAGGGTGCCTGTGGGGGCCTGGGCAGGAGTGGGACAAATCTGAGGGTCTCTGGCAGAAGGGGGTGGGATCGGGGCAAGCGCCAAGGCATGGTCCATTTCTTCATTCCTCACAAAGGGTGACACCTCCCCAGCATGCACCCAGGGGGCGAGGCCGACGTGGCAGGGGCTGGTTCCTTGCTGTTTCTAGACGGCCTTGTGGAGCTAAGACTGAATGTGTTTCAGCATAGATGGCCACCACAAAATTGTACATTGGCTCCCAGCTGGCCTGGGCCAGGGTCAAGGCAGTGGGGGCCGTTCCCTCACTGTTTCCAGGATGGCTTCGTGGACCACATGAAACCACTTTGCGGGCCGCATCCGACCCCCGGGCCTTGTGTTTGACATGTCTGATCTAGGTTCTTTTAGCTCCGATTTGCTCCTGGTCCCTCCGCGATTAGGTGCCCCCTTGGTTTATCAATAGCAAAAATTTCACACTGAGTACACCAGAGACCCTTTTCAGAAAGGCAGCCAATTGCTTTGGGCTAGAACCATTTTCATTTTGTCCGTGAATCATCACATTAAAAAGGGGGGGGGATAAAACTAGAGCCACTGTGGGACTTGGATCATTATGTGTGAAAGACGCACATCGTTCCAAGTCAGCAGGAAAAGGGGCCACAAACAATATGGAGGGCATTACGTGGACTAATAAAAACAAAATTAGAACACTAAGAAGACTGTAAGACCAACTCTTAGGCATTTTGCAAGATCTGCAGTTTCCTTAGAGGTTTGCCAAGGCAGCGTCGTAAGCTGGAATGAATACAGGTGTGCTTGTAGGCAAATAACTAAGATTGTAGGGAAGATCATTTTTCCTTAATTCTGAACTAAGGAAAATTTCTCCTCCCTGCAATCTCAGAATTTGCCTACAGAATTTGCCTACGAATAGACAAGACCAGGGGTCCCCAACCCCCGGTCTGTGGACCAGTACTGGGTCGCAGCATGCCAGCAACCGGTCCACACAAACAAGCAAAGCCCCATCTGCAGGAAGCACACAAAACCACACACCCTCTGGTCCATGGAAAAGCCTTTCTCCACGAAACTGGTCTCTGGTGCCCAAAAGGTTGGGGACCTCTGGATTAGACAACCATTTGATCAGGACGGCATGATGTGTCCAGCCTTGAGTAGAAGGTCGGACTAGAAGACTTCTGAGGTCACCTCCGACCCTATGATTCTATGTTCTATAGCAATAGACTTTTACAACACTCTGTTTTATAGAGTCGGCATATTTGCCCCCAACAATCTGAGTCCTCAGTTTACTGACCTCAAAAGGATGTAAGGCTGAGTGTCAGAATTGAACTCCTGGCAGTGGGCAGAGTTTGTCTACAATACTGCATTGTAACAACTGTGCCACTATGGCTTCCTTCCTTTCTTCCTTCCTTCCTTCCTTCCTTCCTTCCTTCCTTCCTTCCTTCCTTCCTTCCTTCCTTCCTTCCTTCCTTCCTTCCTTCCCAATACTACTTAGACTTATATACCGCTTCACAGTGCTTTACAGCCCTCTCTAAGCAGTTTACAGAGTCAGAATATTTGCCCCTAACTATCTGGGTCCTCAGTTTACCGACCTCAAAAGGATGTAAGGCTAAGTGTCAGAATTGAACTCCTGGCAGTGGGCAGAGTTTGTCTACAATACTGCATTGTAACAACTGTGCCACTATGGCTTCCTACCTTCCTTCCTTCCTTCCTTCCTTCCCAATACTACTTAGACTTATATACCGCTTCACAGTGCTTTACAGCCCTCTCTAAGCAGTTTACAGAGTCAGAATATTTGCCCCCAACAATCTGAGTCCTCAGTTTACCAACCTCAAAAGGATGGAAGGCTGAGTCAACCTTGAGCCGGCCAGGATCGAACTCCTGAAAATTCAGCATTGAGTTAGCCTGCAATACTGCATTGTAACCACAGCTAAATTGAAATTTCTAAATTGAAATGGAAATGGAGCACTATTTCGCCAAGGCACCCTCTCTACCAACTTTGCTTGCATAAAATGTGTTGTGTTATGCAGCATATGCCTGATTTACATGGTAGCTGTTGATTTATTTCTAGATTTATTCCGGGCAAAAAAAAAAATGAGTCAAGTGCTTGACATTAATCCCTACCAAAACAAAAATGCAAAACTTTTTCTTTCTTTCTTTGACTGTTTTAATTTGAGACTTTACTCTCCACTGGGGAAATAAAAGACTTGCATTTCTTTATCCAAGGGCCATGTGCTTTCATTAGAATTTACATTAATTCCTCATTAAGCAACAATAATAATGTTGGATCAATTGAGAAAGGGAAGGAAGAAAGAAACATAGCTCTAAGGTTCAATTATAGTGGAGCTGAGCCATAACAGTTTAGTTTTTTTGTCACTAAAACTATTTTTGACCCTTCTGGATAATATTGTCCTGTTTCAGTGATTTTTGGCACCTTCTTTTTAAAAATGGTTTCTTTATTTATGGTATCTATATATGCTTCACTGACTCTCACTGACCTTATGTGATTTATAGTATGTCATGATTCAGTTATCATGCTACAACCACATTCAGTAGTTTTTACTGAGCCATGGGATACTAGATGTCAGAGAAAGATTGGCTGAAGAAGGAGGAGGAGTCAAAGGAGAAATTAGTCTAGAATCTCCGTGTATGCACAAGAGGGTAAGATCCGACCCTTCTTTGAATGCCTTATCTAATCTGGCCCAGATGTAAATTGACAATCTGGGAACATTCCTATGTTAACAGGCATGAGCAATAAAAATAGCTAATTGAACTTTTCATTGGTGAATTTGATTGTTTGCACCCTACATTAATCTTCTTAGACTGGCCATTTGCACCTGGTCCAGACTAGATAAGGTTCAACACCATTCAAGGAGGGGTCAGATCTCACCCTCTTGTGATTATGTAGAGATTCCAGACTAATTCCCCACTTGACTCCTCCCCCAGCTCAGCCAAATCTCTTTCCGACACTATCCTCAGCATGATCCATCATGGAGCAAAAGTTCCAGGATGGCTACCGCTCTCCTTCTATTGTTTCAATGATGCCATCACAGAGCCGAACACTGGAAAATATGAGCTATCTCCCAGGAATTTATGCGATAAATTCAGAATGAAAGAGACAGCGGCAACAGTCACAGGGGACCACTGAAGATAAAAGGGATTTTTAAATGGTTGGTAGCAACATGCTTGATTTTAGGAAAAAACAAAATAGCTACTGTTTGCCTCAAGATATAAATGAAAAAAAACAACAACACTTGTTTGATTGGCTGAAAATGCTGAGATTCTTCTATAACGAAGTGTCTGAAATACACAGGGAATTTTTTTTATAACTCCCTCTATAAACAAGTAAGTATTCTAATTATAAGAAAATAAAAAGCAGTTCTCTAATACAGCTGCTCCGTATTCACTTTGATATGCTCACGTTGCTTTGGACGAATGTTAAATAACTGTGAATGGAAGGGGTGTGTTTTGCTTCATTAAATACGTTAAGGTTCTTCCTGTTTGCAGCCTGTCCATCTGCCCATGAAAGCAGCAGCTATGAAGAAGTTGAAATAAGGTTTTGCTTAATTCCCCAAAGAAAGTCCAGGATTATCAGAAGAAAAATAATTGAAGTAATAAAACTGAAGTGTTATTAAATAGATGTAAATGCAAGGGAGGAGGAGGAGGAGGAGGAGGAGGAGGAGGAGGAGAAAATGATAACACACCTTTCTTTCTTTGTATTCAGGAGAGTGGGGGGCATGTTGTCTTCAAATGAATTCCTTGCATTGTCCAAAACTAGTCCTACAGGTGAGGCACCATAAATCCATGGCTTCCATTTTCAGATCACAAGATTTGACTCCTTTCTCTGAGACCCCTCGCCATATGAGGAAAGCACATCTAAGCAACTAACAACAATTTAATCCCACAAGTCTAATATTGGAGAGTTGGTATATTGGTGTCCCATCAAAAGTACCCCAATATCCTAGGTTTTCAATTCTTGTCTCTAGATAAGACTCTATCATTTTCAGATGAGGGAGAAAAAGGCATAAAAGCTGAGCAAATTATGACAAGCCAGCTATGACAAGCTAAGGAAGATTTTTTTTTAAGAACTTGCTTCTTGCTAAAGAAGCCACCACAGCTTAATAGTGGTGCTATGACATAATGAATGAGTTTCCAGATCATGTTCAACCAGAAGAAGTCAAATACAGTACATTATGGTTTAGTGTTAGATACACTAGGATCATTTGCATTTAGCTGCTCATGCTAGGTTGATGGGCTACTGATTCATAAATCTTTGTGTATCACTTAGAAATAGAGGAATTGTAGTTGGGACATAGAAGGAATAATAGAATCACAGAGATGGAAGGGACCTTGGATATCTTCTAGTCCAACCTCCTGCTCAAGCAGGAGATTCTATGCCATTTCAGACAAATGACTGACCAACCTCTTCTTAAAAACCTCCAGTGTTGGAGCATTCACAACTTCTGGAGGCAAGTTGTTCCATTGATTAATAGTTCTGTCAGGAAATTTCTCCTTAGTTCTAGGTTGCTTCTCTCCTTGATGAGTTTCCATCCGTTGCTTCTTGTCCTGCCTTCAGGGGCTTTGGAGAATAGTTTGACTCCCTCTTCTTTGTGGCAACCCCTGAGATATTGGAACACTGCTATCACATCACCCCAGTCCTTCTTTTCATTAAACTAGGCATCCCCAATTCCTGCAACCTTCTTCATGTGTTTTAGCCTCCAGCCCCCTAATCATCTTTGTTGCTGTTCACTGCCCTCTTTTTAGTTTATCATTCTAGATTTTATCTCCTGATGAAAATACCAAGAGATAAAATTGCATTGAGCAATCCCCAAATCAACCATCATGCAAGCTGTCATGTTCCAAAATTTTATTTTCCCACCACTGCACTTTTCTGAAAGTTATCCTGGCAATAAGAAAAAAACAACAATCGTCACCTGGGACTTCACAGTGGTTCTCAACCTTTTTAATGCTGCGACCCCAACCGGTTGTAAGTCGAGGACTAAACCGGTCATAAGTCAAGGACTAAACCGGTCATAAGTCGAGGACTAAACCGGTCGTAAGTCGAGGACTACCCAACCGGTCGTAAGTCGAGGACTTTCCCTGCCTGGGAGCGCCACGCATGTGTGGTTCCGCCCCCTGCGCCGGCCGAGGCGTAGCTGGCAAGCGGCAGAGACGGAGCAGGCCGACCACCAGCTGGCCCAGCCCAGCCCAGTTGTCGGCCGTGACCAGGGGGGCGTTTTATCAGGTACACCTGATACACCAGTTGCGACCTTTTCTGGACCGGGACGCCCTGCGCACAGTCACTCATGCCCTCGTCACCTCCCGCCTGGACTACTGTAATGCTCTCTACATGGGGCTCCCCTTGAGGAGCACCCGGAGGCTCCAACTGGTCCAGAATGCGGCCGCGCGGGCGGTGTTGGGAGGGACTTGTCGCTCCCATGTAACACCGCTGTTGCGCGAGCTGCACTGGTTGCCGGTGGCCTTCCGGGTGCGCTTCAAGGTGTTGGTCATCATCTTCAAAGCGCTCCATGGCATCGGACCTGGATATCTCCGAGACCGCCTTCTGCCGCAGATTACCTCCCATCGGCCGATACGCTCCCACAGAGTGGGTCTCCTCAGGGTGCCGTCAGCCAGACAGTGCCGGCTGGCGACCCCCAGGGGGAGGGCCTTCTCGGTGGGAGCCCCCACCCTCTGGAACGAACTACCCCCAGAGATCCGGGTGATCCCGGATCTCCCCTCCTTCCACCGCGCCCTAAAGACATGGCTTTTCCAACAAGCGGGATTGGCCTAGGGAATTTTAGTGGGGTTTTTAAGGGAAATTTTAATTATTAGGCCATTGCAAATATTTCCTTTTAATCTGGTTTTAAATTGGTATTTATTGTAATATTGGTTTTATAAGGCTGTCAGCCGCCCTGAGTCCGGTAAGGAGAAGGGCGGGATACAAATCAAATAAATAAAAATAAAATAAAATAAAAATAAGGCACCCGCCGGAAAAGGGGGGAAAAAATGGCGGACAAAAAAAATGGTGGACAAAAAAAATGGCGGACAGTCTTGCTTGGCGACCCCCATGAAATGGTCGATCGACCCCAAATGGGGTCCCGACCCACAGGTTGAGAACCACTGCTTCACACCCACTGTGATTCGGTTGACTCCCATCTTCATTTTTTTTTGTATCGCAAAATAAAATTTGCTCAAAAGCCTTCAACATTTCTGTGTCAGGCATCCGTGATGAAGTCTGCAAACGCAGCCTACTAAGCCAATAATCTTTTATGCCAGAGTTTCTCCTGCTGAAGCTCTTTATTACGATAATCTGCAAATCCTTCTTGGCAACTTCTCTTACCCTGGACCATGAGCTGCCATCCTTTTATGTCTGCATTTGGGACTGCCTTCCAATCAGCAGAGTCGTGGATTATTCAATCTCCCGATTATCAAAGGGAGACATACTAGCACAGTTGCTCTACAGACTCTGGGTTTTGATGCGCTAAGCTGACACATAAAGTCATTCCAATTTAAATAATTTGGAGAAAGCGTCACAGCTTGATCTGCGGCGTTAGGGCTTCACTTGTCATATCACATTCCTCAGCTTGAAAAGAAATATTCAGACGATCTTCACCAAAGAACCATTATGCCATTTCGGGCCGTCAGTTCTGAAGCAGCTTGAGAAACAGCTCAGTTTGAGCACTTCCATCAAACAGATAGAAACTGTTCAACATTTTTCATTATTTATGCCAGCAGACCAGGGGAACAGTTCCATTTTCCCCCCTTCAGAACCAGATTTACAATAATAAAAAGGAGACAAAAAAAGGCCTAAGGAAAGGAAGGCAGAATCTCTATTAAAAAGCATTAATCTGTTTTTTTTTTCCCTGAACAGAGCAAAATATCTCTTCCAGTAATTAGTTGAAACAACTCTAAAGTCACAAGTGTTTCTCTTGCTGACTTTAGCTTCAGTTTCTATGAATCAAAAAAGCAACAAGAATTGCTAACTGAATCCATGTTTGCTATGTGATAAAACAAGGGAGTACAATATTTGGGGGTCCTTATTGACAGGGTGTGGGGGGCCCTTAGTGACCGGGTGAGGTGGGACACCACCACCCCAAACTCCAAAATACAGTGAATAGATCTGGACAAAAATGAAATTTGTGTTCATTAACATTTGTAGGAATTTAAAGACCCTGCACAAAGCTCTTTCTGTGTGTGTGTCTCTCTCTGTGTGAATCATGTAATCTGGTTATGGAATTTAACAGTATTCTGGATTTGCCTAATGCAGTGGCTCCAATTTTACACATATACACTCCCTCCCCTCCCTTCAACACAACCCAGGATTAGCCTATTTTGTATACTTCTTTATTTATTTATTTATTTATTTATTTCATAGAACTTTATATGATCTCATTCACACTCAGCTGCAAGTCGTTAACAGCTAAATCATGCACATGATTTTTTTAAAAAAATCAGTAGTATAAAAAATAATGCAGTCGTGATGAGGCAATCGTAAGATTAATTATAATAATTTAATAAATGCAGGTGGTGGATTTGTAACTGGCTTCATTAAGTGGGTTAAAAATTAAAATTTTTGGGCAATCTTTTTATAGGTCTCACAAAAATGAAGGGGGGGGGCGACATGGAGACTTGGGGTGTCACATTCTGAGCCCAAAAGTTTGCCCGGAAAACAACTTTGACCTTTTTTTTTTTGAAAGGAGAATAGGGGTAATGTGTTCCCCTAATGAAAAAGACTTTTACCATTGATATATGTACTTATTTATCATTTGGGTATGAAGATGAATCTGAAGGATACTCACAGTGGAATTCTTTCCCTGATCTAGTAAAAATCAAAGCTGTTCAATCCACTGAGATGTGTTTGAAGACTCAGACAATGTTAGCTATCTATTGTTAGACCTGCTTATCAGATTCCCATTTCCCAGAATTATTTGCCATCAATTTAAACTTAAAAATATTTAGAACATAGAATAATAGGGTTGGAAGGGACCTTCCTCTTGATTTTGCTATTCCGACAATTCATTTGGTTTGTGACATGCTCCAGTTCTGCAAAATCTTGCTCAATTCTGATTTTATACTTCTAGGCAAGACAAAAAAACAATGGATGGAAATTGATCAAGGCGAGAAGCAACCAGAAATTAAGGAGAAATTTCCAGACAGTGAGAACAATTAACCAATGGATCGGGTTACCTTCAAACATTGTGGGTGCTCCATCACTGGAGGCTTTCAAAGAAGAGATTGGGCAACCGTTTGTCTGGAATGGTGTAGGGTCTCCTGCTTGAGCAGGGGGTTGGACTAGAAGACCTCCAAGGTCCCTTCCGACTCTGTTATTCTGTTGATTACGTGACTTGCTTATGCTGTCTTTTGTAGGGGAGGTGGTTTATACTGTTTGTAGAAGCTAAATAAAAAATAATTGCCCAGCTCCCATCCATAACTACGTTTTCTTAAATGCCCAAGGCTAGGAATCCAGTGGTTTGCTCCTATGAACCAACTGCTGCAGTTAGCCTTCATGGTGTGCTCAACTGAAGGAACACAAGCCAGATCTCTTTATTTTCCTTCATTTGACTCTTCTATCTTTCTCCCCCTGCCATCATTTTAAACAAAGAAGACCTGAACTATTGATTGTTATCCCTGTTTGTCTGGTGTGTGTATGTGTGTGTGTCAGATGAATGTGTGAGTTACAAAGCGTATCCCGCGCCCTTCCCCACTCCTCGTTTGAATTTACCCGTGTGGGCTTGTGTATTTGTCCCATGGACCCTGTCAGGAGCGATTGAGAGCATGGCAGTTGATGATGTCAAAGTTGCAGAATAATTGGCAAGGTGTATTTCTCCTTGTTCTTTCAAAGGCCTCCCAGTCACTCCAAGTGATCTGACCTTTTCAAAACAAGAATCTTGCTGACTTGCAAATCCAAGGGCTACTGCAGAGAAACTGTATCGTTATTTTGAAATGGCTTCCTGTCGTTCAGCATCTAGCTTGGCTGGCAGAATCTCCTTGCCTTCCGTCTTTTTTATTATTTATTTATTTATTTATTTATTTATTTATTTATTTATTTATTTATTTATTTATTTATTTATTTATTTATTTTTCTTTTATTATAATTAAGCTCTCCAACATCTTTTAAAAGGATTCACGTCCCAAAGACAGCTTACAAACTGAAGGTTGAACAGAGGTAGGACAGTGTTGCAAGCTACTCAACTAATTTAAAACAAACCAACAAGCTTAAGAAATGCTCAGAAAGAGAGAGAGAGAGAGAGAGAGAGAGAGAGAGAGAGAGAGAGAGAGAGAGAGAGAGAGAGAGAGAGAGAGAGAGAGAGAGATGCAGGAAAAAAAGTTCAAGTCTATGTCAATAAAAATATTTTTTAGGGGCACATTTTTTAAAATATCAGTGAGGGATGCTATCTGTATATCCTCAAGAAGAGCAATCCCTAACCTTTGAGGCTTGGTGGCCCAGCTGGGGGAGGGGAGAGAGGAACCAGGCCATTCGAGCAGCAGTCATGTACGCACACGTGCACACGTGACTCAAGTCATGTGAGCAGTGGCCAGGCATGCACGTGCATGCACACACAGCTCATGCACTCATGCGTGTGAACACCAGCCCACCACTTACGTGATTTGAACCGCATGCACATATGCGTCGGCCCACAGCCCAGTTACGAATAGGCTGCGAACCGGTAATGAGCTGCAGACCCAGGGATTGGGGACCCTTGCACAAGAACACCATTCCATAAATAGGGAGATATTATAGGCTGCCCTGCGAACAGCACAGGAACAAGAGGGGACTTGGAAATTTGGCAACTGAAACTAAACGTTTCCGTTTTCAAATTTCCACCTACATGAATGGTTCATGAATGGCCTTCATCCAAGGGTGGAGATTTTTGTCTCCAGTTTTTAACACACAAACCCCCCAAGAAAGATTCTTGTACAGAGATCATCCATTCCCTA
>NW_015392525.1:7740-9465 GCF_001527695.2 Protobothrops mucrosquamatus | reverse complement strand
AAAAAAAAAGATCTTGCAAAGTTGGAATTGATTGATTGAACTTTTTAGTCCCACCCAATCTGTCGTTACCACTGAAGCCATGTCCACCCAATGGGCCACGCCCACCCAATGGGCCACGCCCACCTGGCACTTGACGATGCATAAGTGAGTTTTGGGTTGCAGTTTGGGCACTCGGTCTCTAAAAGGTTCGCCATCACTGCCCTACCATATTTCACCTCTCTCAAAGCTGTTTGGAAGTCTAGGAGTCTTGCCTGAAAAGAAACTGTCAAAAATCTAAACAAGAAAGATAAGTATCTGTTTGGCTCACCTCAGCTCTGATATTTCCCACATCTAAATGTGGTTTCTCCCCCCCCCCCATATCAAAGAATTCTCATCATTTTCTCTATTAATCTCCTATAACAATCTGGTCTACTGCTTGCCGTTCCCTTCTTGCGTAGTGCTGGATATAATTATATCTCCAAGGAACTTCCATCCCATTGGTAAAATCAATGTTATTGTGAAAATGGTTCTTTCTTGGAGCGATAAAAAAATACTTCACACTCAATGTCCATTTCTCTACCGGCCCCATCAAGGCATGAAAGCCTCTGATTGTCATTTGGGGAAAAAAAGAAAGACAATTTGGATGGAAAATGCCCTCCTCAGATTGTTTAAAAGCAATTTAGCACAGATGCAAGAATAGCTGGCATCAGATATATACTTAGAGAAATCGTGTGAAAATATTTAGTTTGAGATTAAGTAAACAGTAGTGTTGCTTTCTGTGCTGATTTTATTAAGTTAGATATGGAAATACATATTCATTCATTCATTCATTCATTCCATTTTTATGTCTCCTATCTTCCCTATGTCTCTCTGGGCAGCTTACAGGTTATAAAACAAATGAAAAACTAATTAAAATATATTACAATAATAAAACGACACAGCTGAAAATCTAAAAATTATTCAAAAGTTCTTTTGAGGTGGTAACCCTGAATGTTCCTTGGCATCTGCAAAACTTTAGAACATTGCTTGTGAAACACGGGGGGGGGAGAGAAGGAAGAGGGAGGAGGGAGGAGGGAGGAGGAGGAGGATATATAATATGGCTCATATTTATGATGTGGCCCCATTTTGTGACCTTCTGACAAGCAAAGTCAATGGGGAAGACAGATTCACTTAACAATCATGTTCCTAACTTAATAACGGCAGTGATTCATTTAACAACTGTGGCAAGGATGGTTGTAAAATGGGGCAAGACTCACTTAACAACTGTCTCGCTGACCAACAGAAATTGTAGTTGTAAGTTGAGGACCACGTGTATCAAATGGGCCAGGAATTAGGAGCAAATGCTGACCGCCGAGTTGCTCGTAAAATGATCGCTCAAAAGAGCCTTTCCAGAAGGTCTGGGAGGATGAAAATAAATTGCATCATGTTTTGTAAACTGGGAACAGTTAATTGTGGTTTTAAAGGAGTAGTTCAAGGACAGATCAGGCCAATTGCTTAGCTGGGCAAGGAAGAGACATTATCGCAATTATCTGCAACGAAGAACATTACCTGTGTCAAACTGGTACACAGATCCATAATAATAATAATAAATTAGTCAATTGCAAAGACGGCCTTACTAGGAACTGCTTCCATCCTGTGACGATATCTGTAATACCATCAAACATCCACATCTGCCTATCCCTTGGGAAGGACTCGATAGGTAGACAAAAATGCCAAATCCAGTCTGAACATCTGGCTGACTGGGAG
>NW_015392525.1:0-4029 GCF_001527695.2 Protobothrops mucrosquamatus | reverse complement strand
GTATTACTTTTAATTAGTTTTCTATTGGTTTTAAAGGATACTAATTGGCCTATTGCAATATTTTATTTTAATTGATTTTAAAATGTGGTATGTTTTTTGTATTTGTTTATTTGTTTTTAACGGGCTGTAAGCCGCCCTGAGTCCGCAAGGAGAAGGGCGGGGTAGAAATCTAATAAAATCAAATCAAAATCAAATCAAATTAGGTGGGCTTTTGAACTACACCCGAGTATGCTAAGAGGTGAAGCCAGAACAAAAGCAAAATTTGATTTCATTATTTACATCCAAATTTAAATCAACGCTCCATTGATATTAAAGGGATCATCCATCCGACACTGTTTCTTAAGTCTAGAAACAAACATAACTCTTGGATGACAAAGTGGAAGGTCAAGTGGTTTCTACTCACAATTTAATTTCTTTTACAGATGATATGTGATACGGTATCTATGATATGAGATGCATTACAACAGCTGTGCAAAAAACATTCAATGCTTCTCCAGCCTCGGCAAAGCTTAATTTGAATGCAATTAGCCCCAAGGTGTTATTTTTACACAGCTTTTCCCCCAAAGAAATGGACTGGGTGTGCCTTTTTTCCCCCACCAATAAATGCAGTTCCAGAAGAGAATAATAAATGCCAGTAAAATCTGTTCCCTAATGTGGCCATTGCTGAAATCCTCTTTGATAAATCACAGCTTTTTGTACCCTAATAGATTTCTAACAGACTGTTTTTCTTTTCAACCAGGGACAGAACTTTTTAGAAGAGTTTCTTTTAAAAAAAATGAGCTCCCCTTTTCTGAGAACATCTGTTTTTCTTTATTTCTATCTTCAGTTCCTTTTCCCTTTCCTCAATGCCTTTGAACAATGAGCTTTGGCCACTTTCTTGCTGATCTTATGGTTTCTGATTGGCTTGTTTTTATTCTTTGTATCGTTGGCCCTGCTATTTATCTTTTTAATGAATCACACGAGGAGTTGCAATGCAGAAGAGAGGAATATTAATGGCTCAAAATAAATAAGCAATTCAGGGAGGATAAATGCAAAGGGCCACTTGTTGATCACACCCTATCTAAATCAGACAGAAACGGAAAGAGCTGCTGAGTCAGAGATAAGGTCACATTCTAGATCCGGGGTCTTCAAACTTGGCCCTTTTATGACTTGTGGACTTCAACTCCCAAAATTCTTCAGCCAGGCTGAGGAATTTTGGGAGTTGAAGTCCACAAGTCATAAAAGGGCCAAGTTTGAAGATTCCGGTTCTAGATGGTCAAACTCAAGGACCATGGGTAGGGAAGCTTGGAGAAAACTCAAGGGTGGGGGAGATATCGTTTTTGTTTTTGCAGGTGGAAATCCATGCCCTGAAGGATACCAGAGATGATGATGATGATGGTGGTGGTGGTGGTGGTGGTGGTGGTGATGATGATGATGATGATGATGATATCCATTCAGTCATGTCTGATTCTTGGCGATTCTATGGGCCAGATGTCCTCTCCACATCTTCTTATCTTGCATAGCTTCTTTGAGTTGTTCTATGCTCTGGCTGGGATCAGCTTTCATGGTGTCCAGCCTCCCTGTTTTTTGGTGACCTGGTTTCCTTTTACCGCAAACTCTTCNAAAACTGGCCCCGCCCCTGCTCCACCCCCTGCCCCACCCCCACCCTGCCTGCCCGCAGGGCCACTCACCACCTCCAGGGCCCGCTACAGATCACCCAGGCAGCCCAGCAGCACCATGGCAGCCATGCCCTCTGCCCGTGCCCCGCAGCATCAACTGTGTGCAATGGGGCGTGAGGGCAGAGTCTTGTCTGCGCTGCCTGGCTGCCATGTCCTTGGCTGTGCTGCTCCACGTGGGCCATGCTCAGGGGCAGCTCTCCTCCAGGGGGGCTGCTAGTGAGGAGGGGGGCATGGAGGGAGACAAGGCTGGGGCAACAGCACGTGTGCCCACAGAGAGAGCTCCGAGTGCCACCTCTGGCACATGTGCCATAGGTTCGCCACCACTGTCCTAGATAAAAATACCAGTTGGAAAAAGTAAATGTGAAGGTTTCCCCTGTCCAATTGTATCCAACTCTAGGGGTGGTGCTCATCTCCATTTCTTAGCCGGGGGAGCCAGCATTGTCCGAAGACGTTTCCGTGGTCATGTGGCCAGCATGAATAGACACCGAGATGTATGGAACACCGTTACCTTCCCACTGAAGTGGTATTTATTTATCTACTTGCATTTGCATGCTTTCAAACTGTGAGGTGGGCAGGAGCTGAGGCAAGTAACGGGCACTCACCCCATTGTGTGGCATTTGGGTCTTGAACCCAGGCTGTCAGCTCTCCAGCTAACAAGAGACTTGTGGCTGCACAATGACTCCAAACTGATGACATGCTTAACTCCACCTTCCAGCTCATCCCGTTCATCTCCTACATGTAGCCACCAAGAGTCAACACTGCCTTAAAGGGACACACAACACACATTCACAGAAACACAGAAACACACCAATTCCGCCATACAACCAGCTGTAAAGTGATTTATTTCCTTATAACATGGTGAGTTGTGGGAACAGGCTGTTGCACTTTTTATTTGTGATGCAACGACCCATGATTATGTGCATAGGCAAAGCTACAATGACATTTAGTTATCACACCAACCCTCCATAATTTTCTTCCTATAGAACTTTATGATGTTCCAGAAGGTGAATAAAACCACAGGTTTTTGTTTTTGCCAGACATTAAACATTGCAATCAAGTTCTGCTTTGAAAGAAATCCTATCATTGATCATGATAAAAATAAGATGTTTTCTCCCAGGCAAAGTATTGTCTCCCTTCCCCAAAAAACTTAATAAATAAAAACAGAGGAAGTTTACTTGAATTGACTTCATTGATATTTTTTTTTTCAATAAGAAAACAATTTGGTTTTGCTGAAGAGGATTTTCTCTGCGGCTTCATCAATCATCAATCCAGCATAAAGAATTGTCTTTTTTTCACTTGACCCAATTTTATTTCAGCAAGCCTCATAACTCCATCACAGAAAAACGACAAGAAATCAGCAGTAACTGAGTTAATCAAAATAATGAACCACAGTGGCCCATGAGCTTTGCAAGAGATTAGAGAGTGGGATGGCTTTCGAGTAGCAGAAATCATTGCCCTTGCTTTCCTCGGGGAGCAAAATTGATCTGCTAATCAACATATCCCGCTGTATTGTGGAATGTTATAAAATTACTTTTCTATATCATACATTTACATGAAAGCAAATGAATTCCATAAATCAACAAAGCCGGAAAGGAGAAAGTAATTATTTTGGCTGTGGGACTGAAATGGTTTGGCTGTAGGAAATGACAAGGAAGAGCCTGAAGGAGGGGTCAAACATGTTATCAGTCTCAAGTCCCTTTGCACCCACAAGAGATTTAAGTCCAGCCCACCTGGAGTTCTGTTGACTTTTACTGCCAATTTGCTTTGACCATTAATAGCTCAGTTTTTTGTAGAGAACATTAGCATACAGTAATCCTATATTCAGAATAGCAGAATAACAGAGTTGGAAGAGACCTTGGAGGTCTTCTAGTCCAACTATACCATACCTATACCAACTATACCATTTCAGACAAGTGGCTGTCCAATCTCCATCAACAGTCCAGTTGATGGAACACCGAATTCTTGCAACCGTTCTTCATATGTTTTAGCCTCCAGCCCCCTAATAATATTTGAACATTCATTTGAACTGCCTGGACTCCTGATTTCCTGTGCTTGACATTGGAGTAATCAATCTCCCTATTGCTTAAAAACTGTTGTTTATGATTTAATATTCTTATAATTTAATGTAGTTTATGATTTAATATAACCCAGTTGTGGTTTGTTAATGTGACATGGCTTTTTAAGCAGGCAGGACTGGCCTAAGTATTACTTTTAATTAGTTTTCTATTGGTTTTAAAGGATACTAATTGGCCTATTGCAATATTTTATTTTAATTGATTTTAAAATGTGGTATGTTTTTTGTATTTGTTTATTTGTTTTTAACGGGCTGTAAGCCGCCCTGAGTCCGCAAGGAGAAGGGCGGGGTAGAAAT
>NW_015392524.1:8659-26525 GCF_001527695.2 Protobothrops mucrosquamatus | reverse complement strand
AAAACTTCCAGTGTTGGAGCATTCACCGCTTCTGGAGGCAGGTTGTTCCACTGGTTAATTGTTCTCACTGTCAGGAAGTTTCTCCTTAGTTCTAGGTTGCTTCTCTCCTTGATTAGTTTCCACCCGTTGCTTCTTGTCCTGCCTTCAGGCGCCTTGGAAAATAGCTTGACTCCCTCTTCTTTGGGGCAGCCCCTGAGATGTTGGAACACTGCTATCATGTCCCCCCTCGTCCTTCTCTTCATTAAACTAGACATACCCAATTCCAGCAGCCGTTCCTTATATGCTTTATCCTCCAGTCCCCTAATCATCTTTGTTGCTCTTCTCTGTACTCTTTCTAGAGTCTCAACATCTTTTTTACATAGCGGTGGCGTTCATCGATCTGAAAAGCGTACCCTACCCCTGAGGGAATAACATTAGGAAGATAATTATGTGATTTCATGATGCATCTTGCCATAACCATGAAATTTGGCTGGGTGATTCTGGGCCAATCACCAGGAGATGGTGAGTTCTAGTTCCATTTTAGGCATGAAAGCCAGTTGGGTGATTTGGGCCAATCACCAGAAGACCATGAGTTCTACTCCTGCCTTAGGCATGAAAGCCAGCTGGATTACTTTGGGACAATCACCAGGAGATGGTGAGTTCTAGTCCTGCTTTAGGAATGAAAGCCAACTGGGTGACTATCGGCCAATCACCAGGAGACAGTGAGTTCTAGTCCCACCTTAGGCATGAAAGCCTGCTGGGTGACTTTGGGATAATCACCAGGAGACGGTGAGTTCTTGTCTTGCCTTAGACATGAAAGCCGACTGGGTCAGTAACTCACTCTCTCAGTCCAATTCACCTCAAAGGGTTGTTCTGAGGAAAAATGGAGGAGGGAGTTGTACTGGATATGTTAATCACCTTGAGCTATTTGTAAAAATAATTAAAGGTGGGATTCAAACAAACAAGTAAATAAATGTATCTCTTTCCAATCTCTTCCCCGTAACGGGTGATAAAGCATTCTCAGATTTTTTTCTGGCTTGAAGCAACTTGGCAGTTTAACAATTGAGGGTAACGCGCGCAATTTGAACCCTGGTACAGCTAAGGAATGCTTTACAGTGGGCTAGAGATGAGATGAAAGCAACAACAACAAAAATTCCAAGACATGATTGTGCCCAAGTTGGATGCAAATGGGAAAAGATCCTTTTATATGATTTTTGTATTCTGTAAGGTGGCAAGGGAAACTCTGTGTGCAAATAATGGCAAGAACACCTCAAAAGTGTGAAATTGGTTAGACTTGCACTAAAGAAATTGAACAAATGGAAGAAAATGCACAAAATGCTCTTTGAGAGCCCTTTATTAATGGAATCTGTTCCCTGAATCCTTTCTTTCTCCTTTTAGATGGCCAGGTAGGTGTCATTATATTAAAAGCAACTGGCAAGGCAAGACATTCTGGAATTGCAAAGAAGAAAAGTCTAAGTTTTTTTTTTATTAACTCTGATGCCAGCATGTTTCTGATCTGCATTGTAACTTTTTCCAGTTGGAGAAGGGGATATTTTTTTTTAAATAGATAATCTATACATTTCAAGCTATCTGCCAGCTAGGCTGACAAGAGGCAGCTGCTATTGTCAGGAGCCAAAGAGGCACAGCTATTTTGGAGAGATATGTCTATGGAAGAGATGAAACCCAGAGGAGGAGAGAGTTCCTGGTTGCTACAGAGATGGTGAAATTAGGACTTGAACATTTCTCTTTCCTAAAGGGCACATACAGATCACAGCTAATTACTCTAAAATAGCAGCTTTGCAGTGTTGCCTTAAATTTTGCCTCATCCGTGACATTGAATTGCCCTGTATAAGAACAAAAGAGATACAAAAGTGCCTTTAAAAAAGGAGGAGGAGGAGGAGGAGGAGGAGGAGGAGGAGGGGAAGGGAAGGGGAAGGGAAGGGGAAGGGGAAGAGAAGAAGGAAGGGAGATGGAAACAGGAGAAAGAGAAAGAGAAAGGAGTTTATGATTTTATTTTTTCAACAAAAGATGAAAGCCATAATTTTTCCCCAAGAAATTGCTTGGCTACCAGCTTTGTGATGTTTGATAATGTGATGCAGAGGTGATAATTAGTGAACATCAATTAAACATACTTTTATTTCCTCTTAATGAGTAAACTAGATAACCCTGTTAAAGGAAAAGTCTTCATCATGGTTCAGTCCAAGCCGGGAATAAACAACATGGCGACTGCTTTAGAAAGAAGGTTGCAGTTTATTGAAGAGGAGCGACAGGCAGAAAGATGGCTCTGGAAGAAAAGAGAGCGAGCACATGTAGGGAGTGGGTTTTTATACCTTCTTGAGCCTTTTGTTTGGAGTTGTTCCTTGGCATGAATTTTGACCTGAGTCTGAGTGTGCCTTTCTGGTATTCTGATGGTGGTGGGTTAATCCTATTATGTACCCTGCTTCCCTGGGTCTGTGGCTGATGGCTCTTAGATTTTTGGTGTTGATCCTAGGGATCTTTCTTCCTAATCCCAGTTTCCAGATTCCAGTCTTTCTGACAAGATTATCACATCTGCATATCTGCAGACTTGGTTTCTGTTTGGGGGAGGGAGACTTGGGGCTATTAAGAAAAACTGGACATGCTTTTCTGCCTCTTTAAGATCCTTTGAGGAAATATAATATTCTGCCCTTTTAATATTTCCTTCTCTGGGGGGGCTGACTTCCCACAACCCCAATGGCTTAGAACCATCTTTGGATCCCACATATATTTAGACATAAGATCATACTATCACAAAGCTTGAAAAAAACCAGCTAGGGTCTCCTGCTTGTACAGGGGGTTGGACTAGAAGACCTTCCAGGTCCCTTCCAAATCTTCTGTTATTCTGTTAAATGGCAGCTTAACAGTTAACCATTTTCAGAATGAGGGGATATATAGCCCCTCTCATAGGGGTCTAAGAAACAAAGCTTCTGAACTTATTTGTTAAAAGAAGCTGTTTTGGAAAAGGTTTAATTATTCAACAACAGAGGGCTTATGGCACAACAGGTGTTTTTTTTTCTCCTCCTGATGTTGTGTCCTGTAATAAAATCCTTCCAATGGAAGATATTGCCAACAAGGGTCACTTGCTGAGGAGGGTGTCCATACAGATGGAATGGGTGAATCAATGAACATATAAATCTGCTAAAATTGTTAAGATACATGCACATCAACCTCTGTACACTGATCAGTGTTTATGGACTTCTATTTTTCTGGAGTGCAGTCCAGGTGACACCACTTCCCCAAAAAGTTTATTCATGTTTTGTATTCAGAGGAGCCAAGTCATGGTCCCATAAGAACGAAGACAAATGGAGAATCTACCCATAACTGACCGAAACCTTAAAAGTCCAGGACATTGTTTCAGAACAGTGGTTTTCAACCTGTGGTCCACAGAACCCTGGTGGGCCCCAATGTCGTCATTGGGGTGTGTGTGTCTGTGAATATTTGATGCAGTCTAGTGCTTTAAATCTTGAGTTAAGTCTTGATGGTCTGCGTCCATAGCCCGTGGCCACAAAAGGTATTTAAAGAGGGTCCGTGGTGAAGAAAAGTTTGAAAACCACTGTTTTAGAAGAAAAACCAACTCAGTAATGACCAATTACAGGATACTCGTTAGAAATTATTATGAAGACATCTTTTTTTTTTTTTAAAAAAATCACTCTTTCAATAACAGTTGGATGGTATCATCATATTTTTTTAAATTTGGAAAATGTATTTAAAGGTTACAAGGAAAATGCATTATAATATTAAAAGGCCATATGGTGTAAAGTTTAAGAAAGTGGATTCGGACTAGGAAAACCCAAGTTCAAGTCTGTCCTTAGTCAAAGAGGACCCCTTGGTGGCTCTGGGGCAGGGGCTTTTTTTTCAGCCCTCACAGGGTGTTATCTTGTGGATCAAACAAAAGGCGATTCTTTGCAGCTCTTGGGAAAACGGTGGGGAATAACATAAAACCATCACAATACAATTGCAAGACGACTTTTCACGTTTGACACAAGGTTATTTTTTTCTGCTGTGGTCTATCCTTTTTTTAATCTTTGTATTTCATCAAATTACCTGGGTAAATAAACCCAGTTGATAGATAGCCAATAAAGATAGTCAACAGACAACTGTTTAATCATCTCTGGATGAGCTTTCCCAGTGCATCTAATTGGCTAGTAAGGGAAATCAGATGATGGAAGAACACTACTAGGGTATCTGAATATTCATGGCAGAGGTTCCATCCAAATGCAAGCCACTTCCTGATAGAAGTGAACAACTCAGATGCCAGTTTTTTGAAACCAATTTGGATGTTGAAATTGAACATAAAATATAGAGTAACAGGGTTGGAAGGGATCTTAGAGACCAACCCCATGCAATAGATTATTCAAGACAAACGGTTGGCCAGTCTCCTCTTGAAACCCTCCAGTGATGGGGGCACTCACAACTTCTGGGGGGGTGGGGTTAAGCCATTCCACTGATTGTTCTGTTAGGAAATTTCTAGGTTGGATCTCTAATGTTCTTCCCTCCTTTACTTGTCTTGCCTCAGGTGCTTACAAGGGGTGCAATGGCCTAATGGTTAAGATTGTCAGCTGGAGAATTGGCAGTTTGAGACCCAAGTACTGCATGATGGGGTGATATCCTATTCTTGCCCCAGCTCCTGTCAACCTAGCAGTTTGAAAGTATGCAAAGGCAAGTAGATAAATAGGTACCACTTCGGTGGGAAGGTAGCATCTAGTCACACTGGCCACATGACCACGGAAGTGGTTTTGGACAAGCTGACTCCTTTGGCCAAGAAAGGGAGATGAGCACTGCCCCATAGAGTCGGACATGACTGGACATTACCTTTACTGATGCTTTGGAGGATAGGTTGAACCCATCTTCTCTGTGACAGCCCCTCTAGTCTTCGAAGACTGCTATCATGTCCTCCCTGGTCCTTCTCTTCATTAGACTGGACATACCTAGTTCCCTCAATCATTCATTATATGGTTTAACTTCCAAACCCTTCATCATTTTTGTTACTCTTCTCTGCAGTCTTTCTAGGGTCTCAATACCTTTTGTTTGCTATCATGGTGATCAGAACTGGACACGGTATTCCAAATGTGGTCTCGCCAGTGCAGTATAAAGCAGTACTATGACTGAATATATCTGTATATATCTGTGTCTGTATCTATCTCCATCTCTATATTTCTACTATCTCTATCTCTATCTATCGCCATCGCCATTTCTATATTTCTACTATCTCTCTCTCTCTCTCTCTCTCTCTCTCTCTCTCTCTCTCTCTATCTATCTATCTATATATCTATCTCTATCTCTATCTCTATCTATCATCAATCTCTATCTCTATCTCTATCTCTAATCTATATCTATATCTCTCTATCTAACCTTTATCTATCAATATTTGTATCTATATATCCATAAACTATATCTATATCTGTCTCCGTTTCTGTATCTATGGCTTTTTGCAGTGACCCAAAATCATGTGACCACAATTTTTGACAATTTTTGTCAGTTTCCATAGTTTATCTCCAGTTTCTGGCAAAAAAAAGAAAAGAAAAGAAGCCCATTGGGTAAAATGGATTTGCTCAGTGACCACCACGTTCACTTAACAACTGTGGCATGCACTTAAAAACCATTTTAAAGAAGGTTGTAAAATCAGATGGGGTCATGTAGTGATGTGCTTAATGACCCCAATGACTTATATCCATAATTCCAGGCTCAATTCCAGTCGTAATTTGAGAACTAGCTGTAGATTGCATCTGATTTTCATATATGGAAATGGATGGATGAGATGGGAGCCAGCGTTGTCTGATAAAGGCTGTGTGTGTGGAGAAAAAGAGAGAGAAGGAGGGAGAGAGAGGGAGAGAGTGGGAGGGAGGGAGAGGGAGAGGGAGAGGGAGAGAGAGAGAGAGAAAGAGAGAGAGAGAGATATGACTAAAGCAGGGCTATTTAAAAGGAGAATTTTATTTATTACACAAGCTTGGTGCCAATGCACCAATTCAGCTTTGATACACATATAAATCAGCAAAGCTGTTATTCATTTCTGAACCATGATCTGCAACGGCACTCAAAACACATTGAAGACATCAACTTGCTTCCCCTTAATGATGTTTTTGTTTACCTCTCTCTATTTTTCTGTTGTTTTGTATCGGTACAAAAATGGTACAAAGAACACTACAAAAGAGTTGTGCTGTTTTGATGGGTACAAAAAAAGAAGGTTTGAGCTCTGTTTAATTTGTGCACACACCCCTCTTTTCTTTCTTTCTGCTTTTGGATCCCATCCCCTTGTCAAATTAGCACGGTCATCTTGCTAAACTGGAAATGAAGGAATAACGTGTAAGGAAATGACTCCTCTCTCAAAATAACCACAATCATGCACCCTTTTCCCTATTAGAAAACATGCAAATAAAATAAGAATAAAGTATCTTCCATTGCACAAAGATATGCTTTATGTCCCCAGTCGTGACTGGCAGCTGCAGATAACTGCTAAATTATATATATAGCTTGGTAAGCAAATTGGGGTGAGTTGGGATTGGAGTTAGAAGTGCTACTTTGGCCAAACAAAGCTGATTTTTTAAAAAGTTGGCAAAAACAATGGGGTCTGCGTTTTCTTTTTCTTTCAAAAAGGCACAATTCTCCCACATACAAGAGTCATTTTTGAAAAGAGTTATACTGCTTTGATCAACTGTAAACTCCTTCTTAGAATGGTTCAATATCTGGAAATCATTTCCATTGGTGTCCTCAACTTTCTAGCAACTTTCGAAGTCAACTTGTGACCACGATTAGGACAAGAATTTCTGCTGCTAAGCAAGGCAGTTGTTAAGGGAGTCACGATGGATTTTTACCGTTTTTGCCACGGTGGTTAAGCAAGTTTTGCAGGGGTTAAGTGCACCCTGCTGTCATTAAGTAAATAATGGTTTGGTCTTTGGAAGCCAATTAGGAAGATCGCAAATGGCAATCAGGCAATCCTGGGACATCACAACTGTTGTAAATATAAGCCAGTCCTCAAAGCACCCAAATTTTGATCATGACTGTGGGGATGCTGTGACAGTCGTAAAAGGGAGGACTGGTTGCAAGTGACTTTGTCAGTGCCATGGTTGCTAAACAAATGATCGTAAGTCAAGGACTGCCTGTTGTCAGAACCCAGTTGCAAACCTTGAAGAACATAAATATGTAGAAGATCAGAGAAGTGAGTGCTGAAAGTTTGTGGGTGTATCCAAGTACAGGTAGTCCTTGACATACGGCCACAATTGAGCCCCAGTTTTCTGTTGTTAAGTAAGACATTTGTTAAGTGAGTCTTGCCCTTTTTAAAGACCTTTTTTGCCTCCGTTGTTAAGTGAATCACTGCAGTTGATAGGCTAGTAACCCAGTTGTTAAGAGAATCCGGTTTCCCCATTGACTTTGCTTGTCAGAGGTCGCAAAAGGGGATCATGTGACCTTGGGGCACAGCAACGGTCACAAATATGAACCAGTTGTCAAGCATCTGAACTTTGATCACATGATCCTGGGGATGCTGCAAAGGCCGTAACTGTGAAAAATGGTCATAAGTCACCTTTTTCAGTGCAGTTGTAACTTTGAGCGTTCACTAAATGAACTGTTGTAAGTCGAGGACTACCTGTAGAGCCTTGGATGAGAAGCAAAACAATTTGCAGACTTGATCCCTGTGCAAGAATACTGCATTATTTTTTTTTTACATTTTTAAAACACAACTATTCACCAAAGATTTGAGCCTCATTCCTAGCCCTTCAGAGCTAAATCTCTTTGGGCTGAACCTAATCGTAAGCGATGTGATGCGATGGGTTTAGTACGTGGATGCAACTTCGGTGATGCTGTGTTAGGACTTGTTTCCATCTCTTGTTTCTGTTGCTAGGGTCTAATGTAGCTTCTTTTGGGGAAGTTTACATAGAACTGGAGCAAAAGAATCTGAGAGCCCCCGTTTCACCACGCAATTAAAAATCTTCTCATTTATAAGTTCCAAGAAAACCCAAAGATGATTTTTCCAAAAGACAACTGGGCTTTCTTGTTTTTTTTTCTTTCTTGAAATCGTTTCGCTTCTCATCCAGTTCAGTTCAGAACTTTTCAGAAATTCAGTAGTTTCAAGGAAAAAAGTCCAGTTGCCTTTTGGAAAAGCACCTTTGGGACAAGCATGACCTGGATGATGGACAAGGTCTAGGAAGGGCATCAGGACCAGTACCATTGTGCTATGATGCTATTATAAAAGTGTATTGTTCTCTGTTACTTTTTCCCCTCCAGATTTTGTAAAAAAAGATCCTTTAAAAGAGACTTGCACCCTTCGATGTTCACAATTTTTGATAATATTTGACATTTTTGCAAAATACCACTTTTTATTTATAGAAATCTTCACCTTTAGGCTTTTAATGCAAATTTCTCTAGTTCCCCTTTAAATTACTTTCCCAGATGTAGACTTTTAAGCGTTTCCTAGATGAAAATTAATTTTCACCACCTCTATTGTATGCTGTTTAAAAACATAATCTTCAATATGCTCTCTTTTGTACCCAACTTTCAGAAACAAGTGTCCCTTTTCACACTTATTTTTCAGGAATGTTTATTGTGCAAACTAAATCAAAGGGAGGAGAAACAAATACACAAGCAGCCTTGAAAGAATTTTTTTTGCAAATCTGCCCTCATCAACATCCAGTTTAATAACCTAATCATATCTGTGAAGACGAATTACTTCTTTTTAAACACATTTTTATTTCCGAAAGTCATCCCTGTCCTTGACATTCCTAATCAGCATTTGTGTTTTACATTAATAGAGAGGAACAAAGAATTAAGGTAGAAGTAAATGGGGCCCTTCCTGTTCAGGAATTGTTATTCCCTAAAAAACTGGGTCTTTTGTCATTACCTACAGCTACATTCCAGCTGGAACAAAATACTTATCATCCCATTGATTTCAAAGCAAGCGCTAAGCAAACGCTTGCCCGTGGCTTCCAAAACAAATGAAATCTAAAATTACCCTTGGCTGGCTAGCGTGTGTCTATTATTCTTAGTTTTGTTCTAAGACTCCTCAACTTCAGAAAGTGCCACAAAGGTTTCTTGATATATGTCAGACCACCGTTTCTATTTGCTCAGTGTTGTGTACTCTGAATTGCAATGTTCCTCTGGCGGATGGTTTTCTGAGCTCTGTGCTTTTTTTCAATAATTCAACCTGTGATCTTGCGTGTCAAAACATTCAGTCTACTTTCAAACTATAGTTTCTTCCCAGAACACCATCACGTTTTTTCCCCCCAGTCATGGGCTCTAAACAAAGTGGAATTTGATATCACAGCAAGTTTTTAAAAAAAAAAAAAAAAAATTGGCTTCTTCCTAGGATGTTTTGAAACAAGTCTATTACATATTGCAGTGAAGACCTCCAAATTCAAGTGATTGAGTTGTAAAGCAGTAACATACAGCATTTGCTTAATTTTCAGATCAGGAGAGGCATTTTTGTAAATATAGTAAACTTAGGATAGACACTCAACCAGCACTGATAATTGTGGGTAACAAGCAGCAAATCTGGGCTACCTGTATCCACATATTACAAAGCAATCTATCATTTGGTGAGCATCAACGTTAGCTCAGGCCAGTTTCAGAATTTTGTTTTCCCTTAGGGAGTTAGATGAACTTATCAAATCAATACATATTTTCTATGTATGAATGCATTTGCTCATAACATGTTCTTGGTGGAGAAAACTGCTGGGGGTACAACTTCGCTGATCATCCTTCCTCTTTATTCCATTGGGTCACCAGAAAAGCTGCAGAAGAATTTGTAAATTGGTTGGTTGGAAAGGGAAGAAAAACTGGAAAAACGGATTACACTTATCTTCTCATTAGGAATATCTGTTGGCACTCAGCCCTTTGTATGAACAGAAGACATATTTCCATTCAGAAGAAATAGCCAATTTGCATCGGTCAGTGCATACATTATAAGAGATTGCCGTTGATTTACCAATTTTAATAGTTGAGATTATGGTTCATGTGAAGACATTGATTAAAATGATACTTATTTTGGGAGAAGGCTTCTGTGAAAATATGTGGATGGAATAACGGATGGAAACTAAACAAGGAGAGAGTAAGGTGACCAACTTTTTTACAATGAGAAGGAGGACACAAATAAATTGAAGAAAAAAAAGGGAGTCTAATGCGTGCGTGTGTGCCGTGTGGTGTTACGGTAAGAAGTAAAGCCACTTGCGTGCGGCGCACTCTTATGCATGGCGCACTCTCTCAAAACAATTCTCCTGTGCGGAGCGCATGTGTCTCATAATCGCGTCTCGCCGCACTGTACCGAGCCTTGACGAATCGTCATGTCAAATACAAATACGTCATATCACACGCAACGGATCGGATCGGCATCGATAGAATACGGAGATTTACAGATTAGTCTTCAAATATCGAAAAGGAGGACATGTAGGAGGACACTTTTCGAGAGAGGACAGAACTTACAAAAGAAGGACTGTCCTCCCTAAAGGAGGATGATTGGTCACCTTAGGAGAGAGGCAAACTAGAACTAAGGAAAAGTATCCTAACAGTAAGAACAATTAACCAGTGGAACAGCTTGCCTCCAGAAGTTGTGGGTGCTGCATCACTGGAGGCTTTTAAAAAGAGACTAGGTAGCCAGTTGCCTGAAATGGTATAAGGTCTCCTGCTTGAGCAGGGGTTTGGACTAGAAGACCTCCAAGGTCCCTCCCAACTCTGTTATTCTTTGTCCGTGTCTTTCTCAGGCTTATGTTCAAGTTGCTTCTCATTACAACCTGGAACACTTTGTAGAGGGTGAGTATACTATAATAATAATAATAATAATAATAATAATAATAATAATAATAATAATAGTAGTAGTAGTAGTAGTAGTAGTAATAATAATAATAATAATAATAATAATAATAATGATGATGATGATGATGATGATGATAAAGTTGGAAGGGACCTTGGAGGTCATCTAGTCCAACCTCCTGCTCAGGCAGGAAACCCTATACCATTTCGGACAAAGGCTGTGCAGTTAATGTTATTGGTGTAATCATGGATGTACAATTTCAAAGGGTCCTTGGTGCTCTCTGACCTTGCTTGTTTTCTTGCAGATGTTTCATTACCCTAACTAGGTAACATTATCAGTTCACGGATACAAAATCTGCCCTGTATGAATGGATGAATCTGTTAAGTTTCTCTTCACACGTCTCATTTCTGCAATTCTGTAATATTGTTTAAAGTTTTCACTAAAATGTCCATGTATTTTATACACATTTCTTCTAGCATGTAACTTTATTTTCAAAATTTGTCTCAATGTACATATTTGGGGAAATATTTTTTCTAAAAAAAATGCACTTATCCCATTATTTTCACTTATGTATGGACTTTTGTGCAAACCTTGACCAGTTCATCATTTCTTTCCTGATGAATTGCATTGCAGATTTTAAAAATATGTGGCTTTGTGTGGGATAATGGAATCTCACTCCTTATACTAGTTCATTAGTGAACAGGACCTATAAACAACTCAAATTTGATTCCAAATTCTTCTTTTGATCACCTCATCCTGTTTTCCATTTCTTAAGAATGACCGTGTTAATCTGTCCTTCTAGAATCACAGAATCTGAGAGGAACCATGGAGGTCTTCTAGTCCAACCCCTGCCCAGGGCATAAATTCTATTTGAAATACTTCTCAATCTTAATTAGTTCACATCTTTTTAGCTACCACATTTTGGATCCTTTCAATTAATCCCTATGAGAGAGTCTATATAACGGATCTTCTCACAACCAACAGGACTGCTGTGGTCTCAGCTGGGTTTGTGAGCCAGTATGTACAACCATTTCATTGCAGCAGATGCAGTGGTGTGATTCAGCTGGTTCACACCAGTTCGGCAGAACCGGTAGCTAGTTTTTGTTGCCCAGGCCCAGAATGGACTTCCGGAAGTGGCATCCACATAGATAATAATAATAATAATAATAATAATAATAATAATAATAATAATAATAATAATAATAATAATAATAATAATAGTAAAGTTGGAAGGGACCTTGAAGGTCATCTAGTCCAACCCCCTGCTCAGGCAGGAAACCCTATACCATTTCGGACAAATGGCCGTCCAGTCTCTTCTTAAAAACTTCCAGTGTTGGAGCATTCACCGCTTCTGGAGGCAGGTTGTTCCACTGGTTAATTGTTCTGTCAGGAAGTTTCTCCTTAGTTCTAGGTTGCTTCTCTCCTTGATCAGTTTCCATCTGTTGCTTCTCGTCCTGCCTTCAGGCGCCTTGGAGAATAGCTTGAGTCCCTCTTCTTTGTGGCAGCCCCTGAGATATTGGAACACTGCTATCATGTCCCCCCTCGTCCTTCTCTTCATTAAACTAGACATACCCAATTCCAGCAACCGTTCCTTATATGCTTTAGCCTCCAGTCCCCTAATCATCTTTGTTGCTCTTCTCTGTACTCTTTCTAGAGTTTCAGCATCTTTTTTACATCGCGGTGACCAAAACTGGATGCAGTATTCCAAGTGTGGCCTTACCAAGGCATTGTAAAGTGGTATTAACACTTCACGTGATCTTGATTCTATCCCTCTGTTAATGCAGTCCAGCACTGTGTTGGCCTTTTTGGCAGCTGCAGCACACTGAGAGAACCAGTTGTTCACATACTTGAATCCCACCACTGAGCAGATGGAATCTCCAATAAGCAACGTTTACATTTTCACAGCCAGAATGGTGTAGTAGTGAAAGAGTTTGACTAACAACAGGGAAACCCAACTTCTAATCCACCTTCAGCCATGAAAACTCCCTGAGGAGTTTTCTTATTTTCTCTCAGCCCATTCTATCTGACATAAATGAAGGAAATCTTCTAACTTGCCTTGAACTCTGCAAAGAAAGGCATGATATGAAATCAAACACATAAACAATTAAAAACAGGGGTGACATAATAGCAGTCTTCCAATATCATAGGGGCTGCCTCAAAGAAGAGGAACTTATTTTCCAAAGCACCTCACGGCAGGAGAAGAAGTAATGGATGGAAATTAATCAAGGAGAGAACCATCCTAGAATTAAGGAGACATTTCCTGTCAGTGAGAACAATTAATCAGTGAAAAGGCTTGCCTCCAGGAGTTGTGGGTGTTCCAACACTGGAGGTTTTTAAGAAGAGATTCGACAGCCATTTGTCTGAAATGATATGAGGTTTCTTCCCTGAGCAAGGGGTTGGACTTGAAGACCTCCAAGGTCCCTTCCATCTCTGTTATCCTACAGTGACATACAGAAAACCATCTTATTCCAAGTCAAACTTTGGTTTACTAAGATTACATAAGCTTTTCTTAACCTAGCACCATCCAGAGGTGCTAAGATCACAACTCCTAAAGATTAATTATGCAAATTCTGGAAGTTGCCCTCTCACTAGAAACTATATCTGGTTTACATTGACTAGTAGCAGTTTTTCAGCACTTCAGAGAGGGATCTCTGCTACTAGCTCTGTCTGGAGATACTAGGAGCAAGATCTGGAGAGCTTTTGCCTGATAGGAATGTATTTTATGACTAAACACTTGCCATTTTCTAGTAAAAACTGCCAAAGAAAGAGGGGGCCTCTGAAGATAACTAGATACAATCCTCTTTATTTCAGTTGTCCACATGACCGTTGATCACCCTATCCCCCAATCCTTATCTAAGTTAATGTGGATTTACATGTGGTTTTGAGTTGTATGTGTCGTATTTCTTAATTCCCTCAGAGAGATCCTGGACTTTGTGGAGGGAGGAGGAGGAGGAGGAGGAGGAGGAGGAGGAGGAGGAACATTTCATGAAGAGGGAAGTTCCAGATTATCCAGCTCTATTAATATCAAAAGTGGGAAATTTGCAAGACCAGCAGAAGTAACTCCTCCTTCCTTCCCTTGGATGTCAGATCTTTTTCACTGCTGGCTATAGCAGCTCTTAATAGAAGAGAATATTTGTAGTTCAGGGTTGAATTATTGGGTCCCTGGTGCTCTCTGAGCTTGGTTGTTTTCTTGCAGATGTTTCATTACCCAATTAGGTACTATCATCAGTGCACTGATGATGTAACCTAGTTGGGTAATGAAACGTTTGCCAGAAAACAACAGAGCTCAGAGAACATCAAAGACCCCACATAGTAGCGCTCATAATCTCTTTTACCAAATTGGGAAGAATTAAAGCAAGAGTCAACTGCAAAAGCTCTGGTTTCAGAGGTTGATGGATGGGAAGTTCAAAGCCACAATCCAGAGAACAATGCAACCTGGTTTTCATGTGAGCAATAGGATCGTGCTGGTTTTCTGTTGTGTTGCTACTACTAGCCACAGTTGGGATTGTAAAAGCAGTTTGTGATGTGGCCTGCTGTTCATGGAATTGTTTCTGGGCAGAGTGCAGAATTCTGGATGCACCTCAAGTCCATTGAGTAACATAATCACAACCTTGGTGCATTAAAACATAAGAGATAGGCAGACTCTTCCCTCCAGAATACTTTTTTTTTAAACCACATTCCATTATTAGACACGACACATTTCAAATGCGCGTAAATTTACAGAAATTGCATTTTATAGAAAATATGATACAATGAAATATAAAATGCACAAGGAGCATTTTCAAAGTCTCTAGACAAAGGAGCTTGCATTCTAGTACGATCTCTTAACAACCTTTTGAAATATTTATTTGCACTCATTCCTTCCCCCCTCAGTGCCAAACGAGAATCTTTTTTTTTTTTTAATATTGACAAAAAAGTGTGTGTCGGGGGGAAGAAGGTCAGCCCTTTCCCCCCACGGATCATCAAAACAATTTCTCCAAAATTGTGCTCCCTCTTGGATTTGAAGCAAATAATATCTAATCCATCCTTCATTGGCTTCCTCTTCAATCTGCTGCAGACCTTTTTGTCCATTATCATAAGTAATCCAAGATTTGATAGCACAATTAAGTGGCTCAATCTCCATTAAATGTGGTTTTTACATTACACATCCATGCAATCTAAATAATTGTACAAACATTAGACATAAACCACGTTAAGTCCAAATCATTAAAGGGGAGGAAAAAAAACACAGTTTTGAGAGAGAGGAAAAACTGCAGAAGTGTAATTTTTTTTTTTTTTGTAAATACAGACCCTACGTACACACTGGGTAGCATGCTACCCTTGATAACAGTGAGGTTCTATCAGAATGCAGCAAATAAGTCTGGCTTAATTGTCAACATTTAAGCACATTAATCACAAGGTCCCCATTGACATACCTGCCTTTTCTTATCCCATAATAGCCTTTGATCACAGATAGAAATACCACTCATCAGGAAGTGCCATCATTAATTGGTAGGTTTGGCTCATAATATTCAAGATATACCCATGGGATAGTTAATGAATCTCTAGACATTTTTTTTTTTAAAAAGAAACCAGTTATTATTATTTTTAAAAATAAAGATGTTGTGCCTACATGTTTACGTAGAGAGAAAAATTGCACGTGTTCTAAAAAATAGAGATAAATGACCTCTCAAGGTTTCATCTCTATTCGGGGTTCTACATGAAATGCTGTTTAATGTAGTCATTTGTGGGCAAAGGGAATTTATGGCAAACACGCTTCTGGCCCTCATTTTTCACCCCCCCCCCCCGAAAATAAAACCGCTTTTCCAAATATGGAGCATTTCTTTCTACAGAAAAGAAACTGAGTGTGGGGGAATTACCCAAGCTGACGGTTCTTAAAATATGAACTCGGTACTTCTAAAGAAGACCAATTCTTGGCTGTGGGGGGGGGGGGGGAATCTTTTCTCCATTTGCATCCGTTAAGGTGGTGTGAGACTGTTGTGACTGAAGGTACAATTGCAAATTCTTGTACAAAAAACTTTCCCAACATTTTCCTTAGGAAACCTTTATCTGACAAAATCAAAGCCTGCCCCAACAATTAGCTATACGCAAAATAGGTGAACGATCACTAACCGAGACCTCAAAAATCTACCTGAGGTTGTATATCCCATATCAAACATTTCTGAGGATCAAAGAGACCATCTTTTTCTGAATTACAGTCACTTATCTCATGCTTTTATTTATTTTCTAGCTCCTCTCCTGGCTGTGGGCAAGGCAATCTACGAAACGGTGCAACGTTATTTGTCTTAGGCCTACTCTGTCGATTAATTTTTGATGCAGTGTTTTTTAACAAAGTGATTTTGCCTGTTGCTTTTCTATCAGAAATCATCTGTTCAGATCTGATTAGATTTGATGTTTGCCACAGTCTGGAAACATTACTTTAGCTGTGTTGCATTCAGGAACAACATTCATGGCATGAGAAACGACTACTGGACGTAATTTTGTTACGTGTGCAAAAAATAATTAATATTGAACCGGGATTGACCTGACTTTCCAAGCAGGTTAACAGATTGTTTGAAATGGTTATGATTTTATAAGTAGCAGTGGGCAATTCAAAAAGTGAAGATTCTTGCAGAATTTTATGATATTCGCGGCTTAAGTCAAACACATGTAAACATTTCTAAAGTGAGTCCTGACTTGAATTACACTTTGGGAAATATGGACAATTTGAAAATCAAGTATCAAACAATAACTTTGTTGTTGTTTTACAAGGAAGTAACCCATTAAGAAATGGTCAGATAAATCTAGCTATTTGATTAGTCTTTATATGCTATTGATTTGCATGTGCTTTTCAGTTGAAATCATTTGTTTTTCTACCCTAATATCAGAGGCTCATAGACAAATTTACTTCGATAACCGTTGTCTGCTGTTTAATAGCACGGAAATTCACATATTGATTCAGGCTAGAGGCCTATCTAGTCTGATTTATTTTAAAAAAAAATCAAAAGAAGAAAAAAAAATCCTTCCAAGAATAAATATTGTAACACCAGTAAGATAATGTTCTTTGTTAAGGTTTTTTTTTTCCTACCGATGCAATGGCATTCAAAGTATTTTAAGGACTATTGGTCCCACAAGGTAGTTCATGGCATGGTTTTATTTTTTTTTTTCAATTCATTTTATAATTCTTCAAAATAAGGCAGCTCAAATATTTGGCCAAATTCTCTGGCCTTCAATCATCCATTAATATAATAATGGAGTTAGATTTGTTTGTTTATTTGTTTGTGCTTTGCCATGCTCATTTTCTGTGATGCAATAGGAAGGTGATTTTTGTGGCCAAAAAGAAAACAAGTCTACAAAACCGATGCTCTGTGTTAACACAACCTAGGAGGGAAAACACCAACTAGAACCCACACTGTAATATTCAGAGAATCATATGTGGCCAAAATAAATTGTGCTGCCTTCCTCCACATTTTAATCTCCGGTGACCAAGCTGGTTAATCGGAAATCACTTCTCCAGATGCTTACAGTTCTGTACATCAAATAATCCCACCAGATTCCCACATCCTACTCATTGCAACAAATATCGATTAGCAATACATAACTCCACCATGGACTCAGCAGAAGAAAAAAGTCTTTTTTTTTTGTTTTTTTGTTTTTGGAAAAAAGAATGAAAAGGAAATTGAAAAGAAAGACAAAAGTTACACTTTGGTCTTCGGATCATTTACTGTAAAGTTTAGGTAAGAGCGTCACCTTGTATTTCTCCAAGGCTTTTCAATGCTATAATTCTATGCAGCTACATCACATGTGGCCAAGTCACAAGAGAAAACCCAATTCAATATTTTGCATCAGATAAACAATGAATGATATATACAACAGGTTGACTGAGTTCACCATTTCTTTTAGGCCAAAAAGATTTCTAAGTTTGGTTTCCTCTCTTGTATCCTAACATCACGTTTCTTTTGTTATTCCCCACCCACAAACAATTCTCCTGGTTTTTTTTTTCCTCTTTTAGAATAAAGCCCCAAAAGATAAACCATACCATTGTTCCTGGTGTTTTGTTTTGTTAATTCCTTAATTCCTTCCAAGCTAGAACTGGCTTAGGGTTACAGAGTGTGGTGTCCAAGACACGGTGGAAACGTAAATTGTTTGTTT
>NW_015392524.1:0-1012 GCF_001527695.2 Protobothrops mucrosquamatus | reverse complement strand
GAGTTCGTTCCACAGGGTGGGAGCTCCCACAGAGAAGGCCCTCCCCCTGGGGGTCGCCAGCTGACACTGTTTGGCCGACGGCACCCTGAGGAGGCCCGCTCTGTGGGAGCGTACCGGTCGATGGGAGGCAATCTGCGGCAGAAGACGGTCTCGAAGATACCCAGGTCCGATGCCATGGAGCGCTTTAAACGTGGTAACCAACACCTCCTGATGAATTGCGATGCATTGTGATACTGCAATTTTATGGGACACGATGGCTTAGTGCAGGGGTAGGCAACCTTGGCTCTCTTATGACTCGTGGACTTCAACTCCCAGAATTCCTGAGCCAGCATGGCTCAGCTTGGAAACCTCTCCCTTTCCCCTCAGCATGGCTGGCTCAGGAATTCTGGGAGTTGAAGTCCACGAGTCATAAAAGAGCCAAGGTTGCCTACCCCTGGCTTAGTGGTTAAAGATGCCAAGCGTGTCAGCTGGAAAGCTGACAGCCTGAGTTCAGGACCCGAACGCTATGCAACAGAGTGAGCTCCTGTTTCTTGGCCCAGCTCCTGCTAACTTAGTAGTCTGAAACCATGCAAATGCGAGTAGATAAATAGGTACCACTTGGGTGGGAAGGCAACAGCCTTCCATGCCCCTTGGAGTATAGTCATGGAAATGTCTTCAGACAACGCTGGTTCCCTTAGCTAGGAAACAGGGGTGAGTATTTTCGAGCTGGACATGACCGGACAGGGAAACCTTTATTTTTACCTTTTACTGCAATTTTACCAAACTATCCTTCTCTGTGTTGGAAAATTACAGGTTATGAGATGTGTGTGTGTGGGGAGGAAGGGTGTCTCTAAATCAGAGGTGGGGAACTATGGCCCTTTTATGACTTGTGGACTTCAACTCCCAGAATGGCTGGCTCAGGAATTCTGGGAGTTGAAGTCTACAAGTCATAAAAGGGCCATAGTTCCCCACCTCTGCTCTAAGTGAACCAAAATCTGAAGCCAGAGGGACAAGCTCTTGGATTACACGGCCT
>NW_015392523.1:14579-17870 GCF_001527695.2 Protobothrops mucrosquamatus | reverse complement strand
CAATACTATCCAATCCTATCAGTAGCACATTAAAAAGCAAATACTTTATAGATGGTATGATGTCGCTCCCAGTTGGGTTTTACTTTGTTTAGTCCTGACTCCTGAGAAGATGTCAGCAAAATTTTGATCTTTAACTGATCTGAAACTGAACAATTCACAGAACTATCTGTCTGCCCCTTTCTTGCTGTTCAAGCTTGGTCAAAATATAAACCTGCACTGAGTAGGATTAGCAAAGGAGCGACACTGGAATACAATACAGTCATACATATTCCACATGTATAGGCATACTGTACACACATTCCATGATCCATATTTTTATTTGATGTTAACACAGGGGTCTTCAAACTCAGCCCTTTTATGGAATTCTGGGAGTTGAAGTCCATGAGTCATAAAAGGGCCGAGTTTGAAGACCCCTCTGTTAACACAAACCTTTTCCATTCAGCCTGACTGGATAAGATGGGAGAGGATGGAAAGCTGGGTAGAAAGTCAAATAATTCAGGACAGCAAGTACTCATTATCTAACAGACCTTACTTAACAAAAAAAAATAATGCTCAAGCAGAAAGAAAGAAGCCTTTGGGAATGTTATGATATTTGAAGGATCTTGCAATTGGGTCACTTTACTAGAGGAAAATTATGTTTTCCAGGTGCAGAAAAAATGCAACAGAAAAAAAAATCATGAATTAGGCATGACTTGAGAGTTACATCATGTAATTGACATGCAAATTAAGTTTTTTAAAAATAAAAGTATGATAAATGTGAGATAACGCAAACGTGGCTATCTTCTATCTTAAAAAAGAGATACATTCAAGAATTAAGTAGGAAATTGTTTTTAAGTTTCAGAATAGTCTTTTGCTGACTATTATAACAGAAACCCCCCCAGTTCTAATGCAAATAAGTTAGTGACAATGGAATAATACAGAGGGTAGAACAAATATTTTGCTTTGTAGCCCAAATTATTTGTCTTGGTATTTTCTGTATATATTAGTGCAGGGCTTTTCAGCCAATGGTACGGGTACCACCTGTGGTACATTGGCACCTGGCAGGTGGCATGCAACCATCCTAGAAAAGTGGTAGTGGGGGAGGGGAATGAGCTGAACCGCACTGCACAAGCCTGAGCGAGAGATGGCTGGAGCTGCAGGGCTCAGCGGAAGCGCCAGGATCAGTGCCGCTTTCCAGCTGATCGGCGCTTCGGGAGTGTCAGGGCTCAGTGGAAGCGCCAGGATCAGCGCCAGGATCCAGCTGGAGCTCGGCGCTGATCCTGGCGCTTCTGCTGAGCCCTGAAGAAGCACCGATCAGCTGGAATGTTGCAGCATCTCCAGGGTCTTGTGATTTACATTCAGATGCTTGGCAACTGATTCATATTTATGACGGTCACAGTATCCCAGGGTCATGTGAAATGACCAAAACCTGCTTCAAGCACCCAGCAGACGGGGGGAATAAAAACCAAACATCCCCACCCCACCCCCGCTGCCAATCCTCAACAGAAATGCTCACAACAATGAAAACCTTGGACAGGAGGAAGAGCGCCGGTGGGCAGGCAGGCAGGTGTCTTGCTCGGCTGTGGCTTGGGGGGCACTTTTTTCAGTGGCATTGTAACTTCGAACAGTCACTAAGCGAACTGTTGTAAGTCGAGGACTACCTGTACTTCATCACTTTTTCCCTTTTTTGGGGAGGGGGGTCATCAAATTTTTGACACCTTGCTGGGTGACTGGTGGTACTTGGATATTGCCATATCCTAAAAGTGGTACAATGGGTGAAAAGGTTGAAAAGCCCTATATTAGTGTATTTGGTTGTAGATATCTACATGTATCTACACTGTCTAAAAATCTTACATCTTCTATGCCTCCTCAGTCAGCTGACTCTAAGGCAATTTAGAAACATGAGGTATACAGAGTATGTGTTGCACTTGCCCGGTTGGATCCAAGAGGTTCTGGGATCCTTTTGGACTTCCATCTCCCGCTTGAAGAACACTGAGAGGCCTTTCAGACAGTTGCTCATGCTTTGGTCATCTCATTTTTGGACTACATATATATGGGCTATTTCTTGGGGATATATGGGCTATTTCTTGAGGATAATCTAGAATCTATAGCAGTTTCGGTGGCAACCAGTTGGCTTCTGGGTGCAATTCAAGGCACTGGTTATCATCTTCAAAGCCCTACATGGAGTAGAGCATGGATGTCTGAGGAAGCATATATCTCCAGTTGTTTCTGCCCATCCAGTAAAGGCAAGAAGGGTGGATGCACCATGAGTCCCATCTTGTAAGGAATATCAGCTTCTAGGACCCAGGAAACATGTCAATGTGGCTTTCACCTTTGTTCTTTCAGAAATCATTAAAGATCTATAACAGCCATTTATGTTATAGTTGGTTTATAGTTGATGTTCAGCTCTTATGGTCAGATTATTTGTTATTATATGTATTGTTTTTATTTGTAAACTTTCCAAAGTTGTCAAGGAATTAGGCGGGCTCAAAATCCCATTAAGTACATAAATATTAAATAGATAACTGTATGAGTTATTTATTACCATAAACAATGGGTGTGACTACTTTTCAGTTTTTCCTGTTATTATGTCAAACAACAGTATAAAATCCTTCCTTCCTTCCTTCCTTCCTTCCTTCCTTCCTTCCTTCCTTCCTTCCTTCCTTCCTTCCTTCCTTCCTTCCTTCCTTCCTTCCTTCCTTCCTTCCTTCCTTTTCTTCCTCTCCCTTCTCCCTAGAGAGGTAATTTGTTTAAAGAAAGGACACTAAAGACTTAAGCACTTTTACCTCTAAGAGGTTCCTTGTTGTTTTCCCACCTCACTTTTATGAAGAAACCATCTATAGGTGCTCTTCAACTTATATTACCATTCATTTTAGTGGCTGTGAAAAGTCATAAATCGAGGGTGATCTGTACCATTTGCTTGATGAACTTTTTTTTTCTCTTTTAAGGGTATATAGGGAACTGTGAAATTATATTCTGGGAGATTATTGTGACCAAGTTAATGTAATATATGAAATGCACCATCCTGTAAATATTCTTTCCGTGTATGTATCCTGATGTTAATTCTAGCTGCAGTATTTTAAATTGCTTTTTGCAACTTAGGTGGTTGTAGAGCAGGGCTTTTCAACCTTTTCACCCATTGTACCACTTTTAGGATATGGCAATATCCAAGTACCACCAGTCACCCAGCAAGGTGTCAAAAACTTGATGACCAAAAAAAAAAAAAAAAGGAAAAAAGTGATGAAGTACAGGTAGTCCTCGACTTACAACAGTTCGCCACAAAAGTGATTACTTCAGCTTCTCCATTCTCTC
>NW_015392523.1:0-14072 GCF_001527695.2 Protobothrops mucrosquamatus | reverse complement strand
AGAAAAGCAGAAATCTCTTTTTTGGGGGGAGACTTTCCCATTTTTATTCTTTTCTGGGGTGAGGGGGTTTCTGATCTTTGTAATTAGAAAAAATTGTTTGTACCCACATGTTTTCTAATTGTGAATGGTCCTGCAGTTATTATTGAATGAGAATAATGTGACTTTCTCTGCTGACTCTAAGACTATACATATTGTTTAAGAGTAGACAAAGGACTACTGGTAATAAACCATTAAATGAATGGCTATCTGCACACAAGGTTGTTTTTTTTAAAAAACGAAATGCATCTGATATTCACTCTTTATTTATCTATCTATTTATTTAATTATTTTTCTCATGTTTGGAAAACAAATCAGAATGAATGTTCATGCAGCATACTCTTTGGATAGTAGTAAATGGGAGTGTAAGCAAAGGCTAGCCCTTTTTGTGGAATTGATTCAACCGCAGGAAATTATGCTAATGTTTTTGTTCTGCAGAGATTGATGACACTAAAGAGGATCTAAGTATACTAGGACTGAATGTTTAACATGGGAAAATGTAGTGTGATCCTTAATAAATAGTAGCTGCTGTTCTGCTAAAGTAGCCATGCTGCGTTCATAAATGAATGTGTTGCTAAAAAAAATAAAAAATAAAATCATGTCCTGACACTTTTTTTAAAAGTGAGAAAATAAGCAGTTCAATTTAAAATAAAAGCATAGAACTGGTGCTGAAAAGATGTTTTTTCATTACTTTCTCAAACAAAATATTGCTGCTACCATCTGAATTTTTGATGCAAATTGTTTCAGTTAGCAGATGGGGTGGTGGTTGTGTGCAATAACATTTTTAGCAGTCTCCACAAAACCACCATTTTGTAGGCTTCAAAATGTATACATGCTTTGGGATCCTGACAGTACTTGTTTGAATCCCCAGATTTCTTTTCTGCTGTGTGCAAAATGAAAAGGCAAAAATAATGCAAATTTTTAAAAAAATGTATGAAAAGTGTAAGGTAGTAATTCTTTGATTCTTCTATATGTTTTAATACCCGTATAAAGTTAAGTTGAAAGTATAAATATCAGAAAAGAACTACCATCACAACATGTAAGTTGCATGTTATTTTGACCAGCTCCTTTAATCATATTATTCATGTATAATATTTTAAATATGTACATGATTATATATGGCAGTTTGATCTAAAAGTATACTGCATTATGCCAGACCAATTCTTCACTTTGTACATATAGAGATCTGTAATAGATACCTACCTCCACTAATTATGGTGGTTGCATTCCAAAGAGACTCACAACTTTTGAATACCCACAAGCTCAAATATTTTTCAGCTGCATCTCTAGAACTGCAGATTTCTACTTTCAAGAATATAAAAGTGCAAGCAATGATTTTCAGGACACCATATTTAGCAGTGGTGACGAACCTTTTAGAGACCGAGTGCCCAAATTGCAATCCAAAACCCATTTACGTATCACTGGGTGCCGGGTGGGTGTGGCCGACCAGGTGGGTGTGGCCTGCTGGGTGGTCATGGCTATGGTGGAAATGGCAGACTGGTTGGGCATGGCCAGAGTGGACATGGCCAACTTGGTGTTGCTCTGGCGGGTGGGGCAGTGGGCAGGAGGGCATCTTACTCAGTGGGTGGGAGGCCATGGGGGGAAGCTCCTGAGCCCCACAGCTCTTCCAAGGGGGGGAGGAGAGGCTGTGCTGGGATCGGGGCTCCTCGTGCCTTCTGCTGAAGATGCCACGGCTCTGCTTGCCTGGCAGGGCGGGGGCGCGCTCACACATGCACATAGGGTTGTTGCCTCACTTTCCGTGCCGTGCCATGCCTGAACTGGGCATGGAGCCTCCTCGCGGCTTCTTCCCCCATGGACATCAGAAGCTCCCACCCCACCTACCGCTCGTCCCGGAGTAGCTGCTGCCGTCCCGCGCTCTCCAGCCCGTCGCCAGCTAGCCGGCTGCGCCAAGCTCGAGCCTCGGCAGTTGGAGGCTGGAGGGGAGCGAGAGCCATGGCTGTCCAGCTCCTCTGCCTGAGGACATGTGAGGGGAGAGGCGCTTCCACCAAAAGTTCCTCCTTTTATAGCCTTTCGCCTATTCCCAGACTGCGCATGCGTGGAGGCCGTACGGGTCTGGATGGGGAGGAACAGACTCAGGCTCAACCCTTCCAAGACCGAGTGGCTGTGGTTGCCGGCGCCTCGGCATAGTCAGCTGACTCCATCGCTGACTATAGGGGGCGAAACTCTGGCCCCCTCGGAGAGGGCACGCAACTTGGGTGTCCTCCTGGATCCACAGCTGACACTAGAAGATCATTTGTCGGCCGTGACCAGGGGGGCGTTTTATCAGGTTCGCCTGATCCACCAGTTGCGGCCTTTTCTGGACCGGGACGCCTTGCGCACAGTCACTCAAGCTCTCGTCACCTCCCGCCTGGACTACTGTAATGCTCTCTACATGGGACTCNTTTCCGCCGCGCCCTCAAGACATGGCTTTTCCAGCAAGCGGGCCTGACCTAGGGAGGATTTTAGTTAGGGATGATTTTAATATAATTTTAATTACGACACAGCTACTAATATTTGGCTTTTAATTTGGTCTTAGAGGGGTTTTTATTTTGGTATTTATTAATTTTTTGGTATTTTATTGTTACTTGTTTTTAATATGCTATGCACCGCCCTGAGTCCTTCGGGAGAAGGGCGGTATATAAATCTAAACAAATAAATAAATAAATAAAGAGAGCTGTGCGTGCGCAGAGAGGAGGAGGGAGCAGCTCGGCCCAGTAAAGGCTCGCGTGCCACCAGAGACAGCTCCGTGTGCCGCCTGGGGCATGCGTGCCATAGGTTCGCCACCATGGATATATAGTATAATCTGATATAGTAGGAGTTGGTTACCTGTAGTTACTATATAGCAAAACAAATTGACTTTTATCAATTAAAATTTGAATATTAGGCATTATCATGTTTCTATCTGTTTCTATCTTTGCCTCACGATAGCCCCACCAATGGCAGCCTCGGTGAAATGCTTTCTTGTAATTTTGATGCTTTATATTATTTTCTGTGACTGTCTGAGAATTTCACACTCAAGAATTGAACTTTTGAGTATCAAACAATGGACTTTAAATAACAAGCATTCTTCGGGCACTATTCCTTCCTTGTTTTTAAACGCCGAAGAAATTTTGACTGAGAGATTGGCAACTATCTCTTTCGGCCTGGCAGAAAGAAAGAAGCAGAAGAAGAACAAAAGGAGGAGGAAGAGGGCAAAAGAGAAGGCATATTACAAAGGCTCAGGAAGCATGGAGTAAGCAAATTTCCCCTCCCCTCTCTGCATTTAACTAACCCTTCTCACTCATAAATAAGATGAACTGCTACTTTTAAATAGGAACAACTCAGACTTTTTTTAATTCAGCAGCCTTCTGCTTCATTGAAAGATGGCTGAATGATTTGATTAAGGATAACTGCTTGCAAATCCCAGGATTTCAGATTCAAAGAGCAGATAGAATTGCAAAAACATCCGGTAAAAAGAAGGGAAAGGGTCTCTGCTTTTATAGCAACAAGTGATGGTGTAAAAATGTACAGTAACTACACTGAAGAAATTGTGTGATGTGGACTTAGAGACATTATTTATCAATTGCAAACCGTATTATTGTCCATAAGAGTTTTTCTCATTAATTCTGGCTGATATGTACATTCCACCCCAAGCTTGCATAAACAGTGTATTACAAACTCTAGCTGACCAGATTCTGTCAGAGATAGAACAGACTCCCTTCTCATTGTGTTAGGAGATTTCAACAGTGCTAACTTAAGCCAAGAGCTACCAAAATACATACAGCATGTCAACTGACTAGAGGCAAGAATATTTTAGACCACTGCTACACAAGATACTTATTGGTCTTTACCATGAGCAGCTTGGAACACTCTGATCACTGTATGACTCACCTTGAACCTGTTTATACATAAAGGCTTAAAACCATAAAACCAATAATAAAATCAGTGAAGACTTAAACTGAGGAGGCAAAATTAAAACTAAAGGCTTTCCTTGACTGCAAAGATTGGAATGTTTTTGAAGCTACCTCTGCAGGCTTGGATGAATTCAGACATACGTTAGTTTTTGTGAAGACCTATGTGTGCCAACCAGAAACCTGTGAATACACAGTAACAACAAACCTTGATTTATAGCTAATCCCAAGCAGCTGCATGGTGCCAAAAAGGAAGCCTACAGGAAAGGAGATAAAATGCTGTACAATCAGATCAGGAATGTATTACAAGGGAGATCAGAGCAGCAAAAAGAAGCTATTCTGAAAAGCTGAGGAATCAGTTCTCAACAAATGAACCATGGAATGCATGGAAACCCCTTAAAAATATCACTGGCTACAGCAAACCTCCTTCCCATCCTGAAAGGAATCAACAACTGCAAGATGACCTGAATGAATTTCACTGTAGGTTTGAGAAGAAACCTCTGTCAACTATCACCACCATCCCCATCTCAGATACACCAACAACAGCCAAATCTCCTAGAACATCTTTCTGGCGGGGGGCATCACTGGTGATCACAGAAAAAGATGTGCAAGGTTTATTTCATAGACAAAGCCTGGAAAAGCACCAGGCCCAGACAAGGAAACTCCTTCTTGCTTGAAAGTTTGTGCTGACCAATTGGCCCCCATCTTCACCTGCATCTTTAATAAATCGCTCAAGATGTGTCATGTTCCTTCTTGCTTCAAATGCTCTACTATCATCCCAGTGTCAAAGAAACCCTCCATCGAGGAGCTGAATGATTACAGACTGGTCACTGACATGCATAATTATGAAAACCTTTGAAAGGCTAGTGCTGTCCCACCTGAAAATCATCATGTATCCCAGTGGTTCTCAACCTGTGGGTCGGGACCCCATTTTGGGTCGATCGACAATTTCACGGGGGTCGCCAAGCAAGGCTGTCCACCATTTTTTTTGTCTGCCATTTTTTTTGTCTGCCATTTTTTCCCCTTTTCTGGTGGGTGCCTTACCTCCCTTGGGCTGGGCCAGCTGGTGGTTGGCCTGCTCCGTCTCTGCCACTTGCCAGCTACGCCTCGGCCGGCTCAGGGGGCGGAACCACGCATGTGTGGCGCTCCCAGGCAGGGAAAGTCCTCGACTTACGACCGGTTGGGTAGTCCTCGGCTTACGACCGGTTTAGTCCTTGACTTACGACCGGTTTAGTCCTCGACTTACGACCGGTTGGGGTCGCGGCATTAAAAAGGTTGAGAACCACTGATGTATCCGCTGTTAGATCCCCTACAGTTTGCCTACTGAGCAAATAGATTGGCAGATGATGCTATTAATATACATCTTACAACATCTTGATTCTGCAAGGACCTATGTAAGAGTCTTTTTGCAAACTTCAGCTCAGCATTCAATACCATCATTCCAGATATTTTTCTCACTAAACTGACTCAGCTAGCTGTGCCTGACCACACTTATAAGTGCATCATAAGCTTTCTAACAGATAAGAAGCAGCAGGTGAAGCCAGGCAAAATCACTTCAGATACCTGTACAATTAGCACAAGTACCTCCCAGGGCTGTGTGCTCTCTCCATTACTCTTTTTTTCTCTATACCACTGACTGCATCTCAAAAGATCCCTTTGTTAAAGTATTGACATTTACAGATGATACAACAGTGATTGATCTCATTTGAGACAACGATGAATCCGCATATAGACAGGAAGTTGAACAATTGGCCCTGAGGTGCAGCCAGAACAATCTTGAATTGAACACACTCAAAATTGTGGAAATGATAGTAGATTTTAGGAAAAACCCTCTTATTCCACCACATTTTACAATACTAGACAAAACAGTATCAACAGTAAAGAACTTCAGATTTCTAGGTTCTATAATATCTCGGGGCTTAAAATGGACACCTAATACCAAAAATGTCATCAAAAAAGCACAACAGAATGTTTTTCCTCTGCCAACTCAGAAAGCTCAGGCTGCCCATGGAGCTGCTGATACAGTTCTTTAAAGGAATTATTGAGTCTGTTATTTGAACCTCTATAACTGGCACAGCAACCAAACAACATAGACCCAGGCTTCAATGGATAGTTAGGACTGCAGAAAAAAATAATTGCAACCAGCCTACCTTCCATTGAGGACCTGTATACTGAACAAGACAGAAAGAAGGTTGTGAAAATATCTACAGATCCCTTGCATCCTAGACATAAACTGTTTCAACTTCATTATAGGGCAGTGTTTCTCAACCTTGACAATTTTAAGGCATGTGGAATTCAACTCCCAGAATTCCACAGCCAGCATTGCTGGCTGTGGAATTCTGGGAGTTGAAGTCCACATGCCTTAAAATTGTCAAGGTTGAGAAACACTGCTATAGGGCATTGCACGCCAAAACAATCAGACACAAAGACACGTTTCCCCCCCCCCCCATGCTATCACTCTGCTAAACAACTAATTCCCACAACACTGTTTTATGCCCTGGGATGTCAAACCTCCTAGTAGGGTTGTATTATATTACTATTATCCTTCTCATGTTTCATTTTTTAAAAAAATATGTTTTATTATTTTTTTAACATAATCACCTTAATATTCGATAAACAGTGTGTTGTCTGGGTTTATATTTAAGAAACATTCACTAACAATTGATTTCCATAATCTATAATCACATAATAACTTTATTTGATTTCCTCTTTTTCCAATAATGTTAAGTTAATACAATTCTTGTTATTTTAGTGAATGACGATTGAGTATATTTTTTTTCTAATATTTCTACAGATAATAATCACATCAATATAATATTTCTTTTCTATCTAGTCATTCTGGTTGTCTCATCATAGATCCTGTTTATAGTTCTTGTTTACATTTATTTTTCCCACAATGTTTAAAACATTCTTACTGGTTAAGATTTTCTCAAAGTTTGAATATTTAAATTAAACATTTGAATATTTAAATCTTTTTTTCTCATGTAAGCCAACCCAATACTTTTACCTTTCTTAAGGAATAAATAAGACTAAAAAAAGAAAAAAAGAAGAATAAAGAATAAAGAGAAATAAAAGGATAGTATGCTACTTAAAATCCCTATTTCCTATAAGCTAATACATATTTATTTCCAATTTTTTTTGCTTTTTTACCATAATTAAAAATATATTTAATCTTTAAATATTCCATTTAATAAATCTAGTCCTCTAGTCTTTTCTCTTATTCAAAACATTTTTAATCCATTGTAATTTTCTTAAAATCAATCACCTTTAAATATCTAAAACATTTCCTTTATATAAGCCATTCCAACTCTTTTATATTACTCATATCAATAAATAAATTCATTTAATAAATCCATTTAATATTCAATTTAATAAATCTAGTCCTCTAGTCTTTTAACTCTTATTCAAAACATTTTTAATCCATTGTAATTTTTTTAAAATCAATCAACTTTAAATATCTAAAACATTTCCTTTATATAATCTATTCCAACTGTTTTATATTACTCATATCAAGAAATAAAATAAAAAGAAAGAAGAAAAAGAAAGTACTATGTTACTCTTCCCTCTTAAAATAAAATTCATATCCAAAATCCTTCTATTTCTTTAACCATATTCGAACAGGTGTTTCTTTTTTAAATATTCTCTCTGATAGGTCCCATCGTCTATTTTCTTAATTTTCACTTTAGCCTTTTTCTTTTGCCCAGTATATTTCTTAATCAGTATGTTCTGCTGGATCAAAGAATCTTTCCATATTCTTGTAGATGTTACTGTAGATATAAAAGGTAAGTCAAGTACAATATCTTTGTAAGAGGCAGTTGCCCATTCATTTTTATTGAGAATCTTTTTCTTTCTTTTTCTCTCTGCTTCTCTTATCATTTTTTGTCTCTCCAGTTCTAGTGTTTTCCCTGGCATCTCTGCAGTCCATTTTTCTTATCCTCAAATTCGTTTAGTGGTATTAAAGTATAAGTTGTCTTTTCCAAATCCAATATTTTGTGTAATTTTTTTTCCACTTGGGTTAAATCATACTTCTTTATTTTGTTAGGTTCCATCTTTAAGTCTCTATCCTCAAATTTGTATTCAGTTGTCTGTTTTATCTGTTCCTTCTCTGTTGTTGTTTCCTGGGATTTTTTTTTTTTTTGTAAAGTTAAATTGGAGATGAATTGGTTTATATTTTCAAAATTATTTTGGATTTCTTTGTGGTTTGAAATCATTGTTATTTGAATTAGTTGCAACATATCATATGTCTCCTCTTGAAAAGTATTTATTTTTTCTTGATAAGTTCTTTCTATAAATCTCTGATTTTCCATGATGACCAAGAATCCAAATTTTCTTTTCTCTGCAAATAGCTTTGGGATCAGAGTTAAGTAGATACTTGTAATCCAGAAAGTTCAAAAAAGGGTTTTTTTTGTTCTCTAAAGTTTATAAGTCTCACTTTGTCTGCAGCCCAGATTGTTTTCTTTTTTGTCACAGCTGTTCTCTATTGTTAGAGCTTTGAAGGTCACAAGTAGAAATTATTTTTTTCCAGATTTGCCAAGTACTGCATGAAAGCCATAGCTGTCATAGTCTTCATCCACCACTAGATGTCAGCACCAGTTTATTTTTCAAATTTTCAAAATGAACAAATTGCCTTTAAAATGAGAATCTTAACCATTCAGTAATTTCAAACTTTTCCAAATTTAGGTTTTATAGTCATTTCATTTCATTTCAATGTGTTTTGGTCCTCCATAAAGGGTTTAATTCGCCGCTTCCATTAGTAAAAGGGTACAGTAAAAATCCCCCTCCTTCACTTTCGGGTTTTTTTTTTTTTGCTTCTTGGAATTTTATTTTTCTTCAGGAAAGTTGATAAGTAGGATAGAGAAAATCGATGTTCTTATCCAGATTCAAACACGCTGTTTACAATTAGCTTAAAATAGTGCTTTTGACTTTAGTTGCTTGCAGCTTGGGCTAAACTCTGAAGTTAGGCTAGGTCAGGGATAGGCAACCTTGGCTCTTTCTGGGAGTTGAAGTCCATGAGTCATAAAAGAGCCAAGGTTGCCTACCTCTGGGCTAGCTAGCCTTTCTCCTGTTGGTTTCTGGAAGGCTTCTCCTGGACCAATTGGGTCGACCGCTGTCTCTCCGTGGTCCCCGGGACTTCCTTCTTTGCCGCCTCGTCGGGGCAGCTTCTGGCCCATTTAGGGTCCCCTAACAAGAAGAAACTCAGCTGAAGGGCACAGAGCCGCAAACCCTTCGACTGCTGCACTGCTATACAGGATCAGAAGTCCTCCTTCTCATCTTTCCTGTTGCCTATTTCCCTAACTTCTTATGACTATAACTTTGTTGTTTGTATCTCGTGATTTATGTTGATTATTTAGTATCCTATGACTATCGCTGAGTGTTGTATCATATGATTTATGATTGTATCTTATGCTTTATGATCTATGACATATCACTTTGTTGTTGTGTGAGAGCTTATGCACTGGAAAAAAATTCCTTGTGTATCCAATCATGCCAATAAAGTATTCTATTCTATTCTATTCCTATTCCTATTCCTATTCCTATTCCTATTCCTAGTGTAGATAATGTTAATATTTTCAGGTGGCATATTATATGCTTCAATTCATTTATTAATTAGCCAAAAGTTATGGTTTAAATGCAAAACTTACCTTCACAATAGCTTTGATTTTTTTCCCTTCTTCCCTGCCAGCCCTCAGTGGTTGCATTACCAGCCTGAAAAAAGAGATTTACAGGTGCTGCTCTTATATACTATACTATACTATATACTATCTTGTATATTTTCATAGATTTAAATGTTACCCAGCTTTCAATATTATAGGAACAAGATTATGGATGCAGCTTTAGAAGTATAACAATCATCTTTTTCTCCAATTTAGTCATGGTAAGTCACACACCAGAATCTGTGAGAAAGTAAACACCATCTGCTAATACCAAGGAATAAGATTATGTATCTTGTTTGAAATGAAATATGCTAAAACACATACACACACATACATGTGTGTGTTATATGTATATACACATATACCGTATATACTCGAGTATAAGTCGACCCGAGTATAAGCCGAGGGACCGATTTTCCCACAGAGAACTGGGAAAAATTGGTGACCCGCGCATAAGCCGAGGGGGCATTTTGGCTGTTCCTCCCTGGCCGCCTCGGCCCCCCCAGCCCTGTCAGTGAGCGCCCGGTAGGGCGCAGCGTCGCCAGGCCTCCCCCCTTCGCGCGAGGCTTCTGGCATTCCCCCTCGCGCTTGGCTACGGCTCGCCGCTTGCTCCCCCTCCCCTGGCGCTGCGCTGCGCCTGCTTGCCTGGCGGCGGCGTCCGCAGCAGCAATGAGCTGGGCAAGNCCGCCGCCGCCGCCGCTGACTCGAGTATAAGCCGAGGGGGGCATTTTTCAGCCCCAAAAATGGGCTGAAAAACTCGGCTTATACTCGAGTATATACGGTAATCAGTGGTGGGATTCAAATATGTGAACAACTGGTTCTTTGTGTGGATGCGCTTCCGGAAGTCCATTCTGGGCCTGGGCAACAAAAAAATTAGCTACCTGTTCTGCTGAACTGGCGCGAACCAGCTGAATCCCAACCCTGCATATAACTATATATTTGTGTGTGTGTGTGTGTGTATGTACATCCTGAGTTAGTTTTTTGTTTGCTTCTACTCTGAGCTTTTTTTTAAACACTGCACATTTTCAGCCCCTATTTTCTCAATAAAAAAGCAAAAAATAAAAGGGGAATAGCTTCAATTAATGAAACAGAATTTTCAAGGGTCTGTTCATTAGTGATACAATGAGCACCAGGTTTTATAAGACTGACAGATATGTAAGCTAATTGCATATGTTATGTGTATTATCAAATAAAACATGCTATGCTGACATTTATGCAGTATATTACCTCTGCTTTGTTTTGTGTAATGCAATTACTCAGTAAAAACATACAGAATAAGTGAAGGTGTTCAATGCACTTCAAGTTGTTTGATCTGTTCAGTCCCAAAACTTCAGATGACTTAGCAATGTGTGATTTCATCTGCAGTGGCTGTCAAATTCTGCCCTTGCATTCTAGACTGGACAAAAAAATTTTTTTAAGGAGTTTTGATTAATGATATTTACAGTATTAGAAAGAAGGTTCAGATTGCAACCACAATAATTCTAGCAGATTCCTTACTTTTAAATGAGATACTTCTATATTGACCAGTTTGGGTGGCAACATTTTTGTTTTTTCTCTCCTGCTTTTTGGACATAAAGATATTGAGGTTTGCTCCATTAGGTTTTCAGCTATACATTGCTTTGGTAAGTGTCGGTCTTTTTATTGGTGTTAGAAGTAACTCACATTTGGTCATTCAGATTTGCAGAACAGCAGGAATTCATTATACTTGTATAACATTGAAACTGTATAAAGAGCAGTTTTTAATTAGTATCACAATATGTCTGTTCCTACTAAAGTAATTTTAGTTGCAGTCTTGTGTAATTTGGCTAAGAACTGAAGTTGATATTTCTATGCCCTTCTTTGAAAATTACTAGAATCTTTTCAAATCCAAAGACAATGAACTTTGAATACCAAGTATAACTTATGATACAACTCTGTTTAATCTTATTCTTTACTAGCTGTACCCGGCCACGCTTTGCTGTGGCTCAGATAGGTTAAATGTTTTTACCTGTCACAGGTGTGACATCTATATAATAGTAGGTATATAAAAACACGCACATATTCAATTGCAACGTTGTGTCAAAATTTCAAAGCAATCGGTGAAGAACTTTCGGAGATTTTAAGATTTTGAACAAACGAACATTTACATTTTTATTTATATAGATTGGCTAAGTGTGATTGGACACAGAAGGAATTTATCTCCTGTGCATAAACTCTCATTGTACATACAAACAGCAAAGTGATAGGTCATAGATTATAATCATAGTTACAATCATTAATCGTAAGATACAAGCAACAAGTGATAAATCATAAGATGCCAACAGGAGAAGATAGTAGGAAAGATGAGGAAAGATGAGAAGGGTAATACCAATACAGCCTACTACATGGGTAAATATCTTTAGGCCTAAGACAGTGCTGTGGGAATTAGGTGATGACATGGGGGAAAAAATATCTTTAGTTGCTTTTACATTCAGTGCCCTATCACAGTATCCTAGGGGGAGAAGTTGAAACAGTGCATGTAAAGAGTCTGTAGATAGCTTCTTAGACCTCTTTCTGGTTCATGCAGTATAGAGATCCTCAGCGGAAGACAGGATGGTTACAATTGTTTTTTCTGCAGTCCTACCTACCCGTTGAAATCTGTACTTGTCCTGTTTGGTTGCTGTGGCAAACCAGATAGTTATTGAAGTAGAAATGACAGACTCAACAATTCCTCTGTTGAACTGTATCAGCAGATCCTTGGGCAATCTGAGCTTTCTGAGTTGATGCAAAAAGAACATTCTTTGTTGTGCCTTTTTAATGATGGTTCTAATGCTAGGTGTCCATTTCAAGTCCTGGGAGATAAAAGAACCCATAAACCTAAAAATCTCTACTGTTAATTCTGCATTACATAAAACTGTATTTGATGAAACAGAATAGCTCAAATGTCTAAGCATTGTTAGTGTTAACTTCTCCTTCTGCTTCTCCACCCTGATCTTTTGATAATTCTAAACAAGCATCAATTTATGTAGCCCATGTTAGAATTTATGCTTAAAAACAGGCTTTCAGGACTGAAAACACAGAAGAGTCATCTGCTAGATTTCCTCATTTATATTTAACTGTTAGTAGCTTTGAAAAGGGTTTCTAATTTTAAACATTCCTCTTCTCCTTCAGCTCCCTCTTTTCTTTGTAATTTGGCTTGGGTGCATCTTTAATTTATCCGCCAACTCAGTTCAGCTTGGAATAGCCCTTGACTATGGCAACTGCAGCCTGACTTTTGGAGTACACAGCTTTCTTACATTATGTGATCCTTGTAGCTAAACGCCATGTGTGAGGCCCACATTGTCTTGAATTCTTCTTTCCACATAACATTTGACTGAGTATGTCTTAAGCGGGGAGCTGGACTTGTGAACCATTCCCAAGTTGTTGGTTTTGAACTGAAAAGAATGAATGAGAACAGTTCAGACTTCTACTATAAGAGATTTATATATAGTTAGTATTTTGTTTTCTGTTTTAATCTAAATTATAGAGGTCAGAATTAAATACTATTCTGAAGAGTTTCTGATTTCTATAAGGCTTTAAAATAATAAATGTGTATATACATATAGATGTATTGTTTGTTAGAGACAGAAACTCCTTTTGTTTATAAGAGTAGATAAAATGGTAATTGTGTACTACTTGTTTCTAAAGATATGACCTTGGTTTACAATTTTCTTCTTTAGAAATTCAGTTTTATCCATCTATCACCTGTCAAGTTTTACTTTTCCCCCCAAGATTATTTTCTTTTGTATTCTAAAATAAAATTCTGCAGATAAACATTAGTTCATAGCTAAATAAAAAGAATATAATTTCAAATAATTGAAATAATATAATTTCCTCCTAGCTTCTCTTTCTCACACAAATATATATCAAAACTATTTCATTTTTTAATTGCCCAGCATATGTGAAATTGAACATCAATGAAAAGCAGCCCCTCATTATTATTATTTTTATTACATAATGTCGTTACTGTACTGTTTATGGCATTTACAAAGGTCATTTTTAATATATATATTTTTTTTTCTATTTAGTTTTGTATTGGGATTAGGAATTGATTTCTTTTTTCCCATGAAGTCTTGGGAAGAAGGATTTAAAGTAAGCAAGACAGGTGTCTATAGGGAACATTCTGTAACAACAGCTTAAAGCGAGAGAGTTGGTCTGCTGAAATCAAAGGCACTATATTTATTTATTTCCCTCCTTTTTTTATTTATATAAACAATTCATGGTGGTGAACATATCTAATACTCTCACATCTATTTTCCCCATAATAACAACTCTTTGAGGAGAGCTGGGCTGAAAGTGAATGATTGGCCCAAGTCAGCTACCATGTATTCCCGAAAATAAGGCTGGGTCTTATTTTTATTTATTTATTTTTGCCTCCAAAAGAGGCACCAGGTCTTATTTTCGGGGTAGGCCTTACCTCATCTCCGGCACCAACAGCCCCACCCAGCCAGTCCACTTCTTCTGAGGCCGAAGTTCTGCAGCTGCATTTAGGCCT
>NW_015392522.1:3542-17871 GCF_001527695.2 Protobothrops mucrosquamatus | reverse complement strand
AATCACAGCGGGTAATATTTGGTTTTAATTCGGTTTTTATCGGGGTTTATTTTTGTATTTTTTGTATTTCTGTATTTTATTTTTTGTATTTTGTATTTTGTGTATATTATTTGTTTTTAATATGCTGTGAACCGCCCTGAGTCCTACGGGAGTAGGGCGGTATACAAATTAAATTATCAATCAATTATCAATCAATCAAAGTCCCCTGTCAGGTAATGAAGCCCTGAAGGAGACCAAGTGGGGGTGGATGAGAAAGACCCAGAATTCCTCTTTCTAGACACCATTAAAAATCTACCCCTCCTCCTTATTCTGGGGGGAGGGAAAGAGGGAGGGAGAGAGGGAGAGTGAGTCAGCAGGGAAGCGCAAGTGTCTCTGTTTCTGTCTCTCTCTCTGTCTCTCTCTCTGTGTCACACAGACACAAACACACAAATACACAGGGTGAGGGAAGAGGACTGGCAATCCGCCCGGTGGAGAACAAAGAATGTCCTCAGTTGCGGAGGGGTGCCTGAAATGCAGCGGGTGTCTTAAAGGCAGCCCTGTTCATTTTCCCTCCTCCTCTCTATCTCCGCCCGTTGCCCTGAATCTGCCCAAGGCCACCCTCCAATCAGCTCCCTCCTGATGAGAAAAAATTCGAGAGGACAGCAAGGGAGGGGGGCTTATTCTGGGTCGGTGGTCTCCCCGTTGGAAAGGGTCTTTTCCCAATAGCACTGAGGGAGGAGCTGGAGATGCCGACCACTCTAATTCTGTCCCTCACCCTCTTCTCCTTCCAGGCTCCTTCAGACACTCCCTCTGCTATTCCTGCCGGAAGGTGTCGGAGCCCAGTCAGCGGCTGCCCCTGTTCCTCTCCTTGGTCCACCTGGATGACCAGCCCATTGCTCGCAATGGCGGCCTCACCAGCATGGTGGTCCCCCTGGTACCCTGGATGGAGGTGGAGGAGGCAAAGATCTTTGTGGGCCTGGAGAGGCGGTTCAGGACTCGCCTGGAGTGGCTATCAAAATTCAGCCACCAGATTGGAGGTGAGCGGAGGCCTTCAAGAATCCCTGAATTCTCCCTCAAGTCTCACTTTTCGACTTTTGTCATTTTAATTACCCAAAGAAGAGGGGAAGCACACAAAGAATAGAAGGTGGGTGGGTGGAGGTTAGGTGGATGAGATGAGCCCCATTCCAGGACCACAAAGGCTGCAAGGGGTATAATGGTGAGAGATCCTTTCCTGTAAAGGAGAGAAAACACCCTTCCCCCCTCCAAGATCTCATTTGTGGTCTTCATGACATCTTTCCTATTACCTTCTCCTATTGTATCTTGTGATTCTATTACTTTCTTGTTTGGATGTACACTGAGAGCTTAAGACCCAGAGACAAATTTCTTGTGTGTCCAATTACACTTGGACAATAATGATTCTATTCTATTCTATTCTATTCTATTCTATTCTATTCTATTCTATTCTATTCTATTCTATTCTATTCTATTCTTATTCCATTCCATATTCTATTCTGTTCTGTTCCATACTCCATGTTCCATGTTCCATGTTCCATTCAATTCTATAAGAGTCCCCTCTTCACATTTGATTGCCAATATATTTTAGCTTCAGCTGGCAGGAGGGGAGGGAAGCAAACACTTGAAGAGTAGCTGGTCGGGTGTCTAGGAGAGAAGAATGGGCTATTTCATGCCATCTGGATCTTTTTCAGGGCTTCACACCTGGCAGGTGATTTGGGGCTGTGAACTCAGGGAAGACGGGAGGAAAGGAGGGTTTTTGCGCTACGGCTACGATGGGATGGACTTCATCAGCTTCGACAAGGAGACCCTCAGATGGGTGGCAGCTCAGCCCCAGGCCAAGAAGGTCAAGGAGGAGTGGGAAGATCATCCAAGATGGTCCCAGAGAAACAAAGTCTTCCTGGAGGAGACCTGCATTGACATGATGCAGAAATGCCTGTCTTTCCAGAAGGAATCTCCAAAGAAGACAGGTGAGTGATCAAATGGGTCCCTGTTGTGCAGTTTTTTTCTAGGCTCCCTCTTCTTCCTCTCCCCCAATTTTTCTGCCCTTCACATGCCTGGCGGGGAGAGATCTGGGCATTTACCAAAACAAGCTACAGAAGGACTGCAGGGAAAATAATCTCCAGTGACACACAAACACACACACACCCAATAAGTTCTTCGAAGGTAAAGAAAAGGAAATCAGTGGAGCAAGATATTAAGGCTGAGATCAAGTTCCATTTTCATGAGGAAATTTAATTCTTACATCCTGCATTGGGGGAAGAACCAAAAGATAATTCTCTTCTTCATTTCCATCTGGCACAACTTGAACAAGTTCAGTTTAGGACAGTGATGCCGAATCTTTTAGAGACCGAGTGCCCCAAAACCACCACCCCATCCCCGTCCCCACTTCGCCCTGCCCGCTGGGCCACCCACCACATCCACGGCCTGCCACAGATCACCCAGGCAGCCCAGCAGCGCCATGGTGGCCATGCCGTCCACCCGTGCCCCACAGCATCATCTGCGCACGATGGGGTGCAAGGGTGGAGTCTTGCCCCCGCTGCCCGGCTACCATGTCCATGGCTGCACTGCTTCACGTGGGCTGTGCCCAGGGGCGACTCTCCTCCGGGGCAGGGCTGCTGGTGAGGAGGGGGCTGTGGGAGGAGGCGGGGATAGGGTGATGGTTCATGTGCCCACAGAGAGGGCTCTTAGTGCCGCCTCTGGCACGCATGCCATAGGTTCGCCACCACTGGTTTAGGAAGTAAAAACTGAATTAAACCCCAAGCGTTACAAGTGTTTGGGTCAGAGTGGGCACTCTACCCCAAAATCCCTGTGTCCGTTTCAAAAGGAAATCTAAATAGAGCTTAATGCCCCCGTCTTTTAGGGTCCCACAGGTTCAGCAGTGGAGAGGGAGCAGAGGGAGAGGATGACCAAATGAGGACCTCCTCACTATTAAACTACCTTGACACAAGTGCCAAAAAATTCCTGGGAATTGTGTTGTTGCTGTTTCTGCAGAGCCCCTGGTGGGGAAAGTGACCCGCAAGATGGTGGATGACAGCCTGGAGGTCCTTATCTGCCAGGCCTTTGGCTTCTACCCCAAAGAGATCCAGGCCACCTGGAGGAAGGACGGAAAGGTCTACAAGGACAAGATCCTCCATAGGAACGTGGCCCCCAACTCAGACGGGACCTTTTATGTCTGGCTCAGCATTGAGATCGACCCCAAGGAGAGGGACCGTTTTTGGTGTCACCTGGAGCACGAAGGCTTGCAGGGGCCCCTGGTCTTGGCTCTCAAGGAGGAAACAGGTGAGAGGCTGAGGGGTTGTGGCCTGTATAGAGGATGTAGATTTTTTTCCCCTCAGTACGGGGGAAATGTGGGGAGGAGGCAGCGTTCTGCTGCGTCACTTCAAGTTCTCAGGGGGAGAGCAGGAAATAGAGCCCTAAATTTCATCCTGGGAGAGAAGCAATTTCTGACAGGGGAGTTGGAAGTGGGAAGGTGAGAGCAAAAGTGAGGTATGATATGTCATATATGATATATACATGGAGATATAGATATGGAGTGAAGCTGAAACACAGTTTTCCTTTCTGACACAATGATCTGATGGGACACGTTATTCAGCAGGAGAGGCTGGGCTTTTCTTAGCCGAACAAGAAAGAAATCAATGTCGGCTCCTTCAGAACTCCTCTTTTTACCAAAGTATAATGACAGAATCTTGCCATCTGGACATGTTTTCTCCTCCCTCCATTGATCCTCAGGTGATCTAGAGGTGGGCCTGTTTGAGGCATGTAGTTGAACTGTCCCAAAGGTGTGTTTTTTTCAGGAGGCAACTGGACTTTCTTGTGTGGTTTTTTTTGAAGACCTTTTGCTTCTCATCCAAGAAGCTTCTTCAGCTCTGACTGAATGGTGGGGAATGGAAGGATTTATATTCCTTGAACACAGCTGGTCATTTGCCTTCTTTTAGAGAGTCGTTGAGGCCACTTGGAGGTTTACCTGTGTCTTCAAGGTCACTTGAGCAGTGGAAATGTCTGTGGAGCCTTCTTGGCTGCAGGATGTTTTCTGCCCTGGGTCCCTTAACTGTTGAAGACAGGTGCAGGCTGTTGTGGCTGAGTCTGTGTTGTCTGCACCTCAAACTGAAGTGCAAATGGTTCCTGTAGTCTGCAATGTTTTCTGGAAATCTGTTCATCTTCCCGCACCATTTGAAGGGTGTTTCCACGAAAATAAGACCTGGTCTTATTTTTTTTTTTGCTTCCAAAAGAGGCACCAGGTCTTATTTTTGAGAGGTGTCTTTTCCACTGACCTCCGGCACTGACACCCCACTTCTTCTGTGCCCAGCTGGCCCACTTCTTCTGCGTCATCTGTAGCTTAGTTCTCGGCTGCAGAGGCCTTGCGGAAAGGCCTCTGACTGCGAAATGCAGGCCGCGGGATGTTGCAGAAGAAGTGGGCTGGCAAGGAGAGGCAGGTTGCAATGGTAAGTGGGTGTGGGGCACATGGGGAAGCTCCACCCCACCCACCCCCGCCCTAGCTTGATTTTTAGGTGTGCGCCTCGCCCCAAAATTAGGGCTTATTTCTGGAGTAGGGCTTATATTAGGCCCACACCCAAAAATCAAGCTAGGGCTTCTTTTCGAGGTAGGTCTTACTTTTGGGGAAATACGGTATGTCTACATGGAAGGAAGGAAGTAGTGAGATACCACAAGGTTCTGTCCTAGGCCCAGTACTCTTCAGCATCTTCATAAACGACTTAGATGAGGGAATAGAAGGGGAACCTATCAAATTTGCAGATGGCACTAAGCTGGCAGAAATAGGGTCTCCTGCTTGAGTAGGGGGTTGGATTAGATCAGGGCTTTTCAACCGGTGGTATGCGTACCACCTGTGGTACATTAGCACGTGGCAGGTGGTACGTGGCCCTGCCCAGAAAAGTGTAGCGGGTGAGGGAATGAGCCAGCGTAGGCAAGGACTTACTGTGAGAGAATCCTCCAGAGTTGCAGAGTGGCTGGGGCGACGCAAAGGCCCCAGGCTCACTTCTGGCTCACCATCCCCAGATGAGAAAGGAGGAGGAGGGGGGCGGAGACAGGAGAGGCTATAAAAGGAGGCAGTTTGGGCAGGAGAGGGAGGAGGTGAAGGAAAAGAAGAAGGAGGTGGTGGGAGAGGAGAGGAGATCAAGCAGGCTGGCCATGAGCTGATCTACAACTTCTGTGGCAGCAACAAAGAGGCAAGAAATGCAGTGGGGGAAGGGTCACTCTTCAAGAGGAATGAAGAAAGGCAGCAATGAAGAAAGGCAGCATTGGCTGGAGGTGAGGCACGGAGGGAGGGAGATGGAGAGTGGAAGGATTCTTTTGTGCTTTTGTGACTTTGAAGTTCTGGGATTTGTGCAATGTGGGCTTTGTGTTCTTAAGGAGTGTTTGGCAACTTCTATTTGGCTGATGCCTGATGTCTCCTGTTAGCGTCTATTACTCTGCTATTGTTAGCTGTAAGTTTTGCTGCAAGGGATTTTGAAGTATTTTTCTCCTGAATGGATTTTGCCTGTAGCATTCCTTTACTTATGAATGGAGCCATTTGAGGAGGCTGCCTTAGCGGCAGCCAGTACTTATTTACATTTTTTTTTCTTCCTTAAGTACCAGCTGGGCTCCTTAACTTTCCTTTCTAGCCAGTAGCTAATTCTTAAAGGGGAATGCGCCTTTTTATGCTAGTTCCCTCAATGGCTTGTCTTTTCTGTCTCTGGAGGCTTTTCCTTGTTTGATGAATATATGGGAGAGGGAAAATATGGGGGGGGGGTGTTCAAATTCTTCCTTCAGAAGAAGATGGGCATGAGAAAGATGGAGGCAGGGAAGGAGGGAGGGAGGGAAGGAAGTCCTGCCTTAGCACTTGGCCACCAGCAGCCCTGCCATTGACTTTGTTTGTCAAAAGGTTGCAAAAGGGAATCACATAACCCTGGGATGCTGTGACCATCATAAATATGAATCAGTTGCCAAGCATCCAAATATAAATCACATGACCCTGGGCATGCTGCAATGGTCATAAGTGTGAAAAATGGTCATAAGTCATTTCAGTGCAATTACAACTTTGAACAAGTTTTTGAAACCTTACTAAGTGGTACTCAAATATTGCCATATCCTAAAAGTGGTACAGTCGGTGAAAAGTTTGAAAAGCACTGGATTAGATGACCTACAAGTTCCCTTCCAACTCTATTATTCTAATTCTAATTCCTTTTCTTCTTTAGCTATAAGATGGTGGATTCCTGTGGGAATTGGGGTTCCCACAATCTTGGGAGCTGGGATTCTCTTTGTGAACTGTAAGTGAAAACACATCCACTGACACCCCCCCACCCCACCCTGTGTCTTTCTGCATTGACTGAGCTGGTCTGGATGGCAGACCCTTTCCTGAGAATTTCACCCAGGATCCCCACAAGGCCCTTCCCCACAAACAATGTTTGGAACAGGAGTCAGAAAGGAAGAAGAAGCTAGGCAGCCATTTCTGCCATTTCCTGTAAATTCTAAGAAGATTCAACTAGGCAGCCATTTTTGCCATTTCCTGTAAATTCTCAGAAGGTTCATCCTTCCTGTTTGGGAGGGAGCCTCTCTGGCCTCAGCAGACGTCCTTCAGAGGAGCGGATACCAGGAATCGAATAACAATCCCATTCAATGATCTGGGAAGTGCTAGAAAACCCATAATCCTGGCCTGAAAAAAGATCCATCTGCCCTCTGACCTGGCAGGAGGGACCTTAAGAGAAGCTTTGATGGCAAGTGGGAGGCAGAGGAAGGGGAGGGGGACCCCTGTCTTCTGCCCCTGCTTGCAATCACCCCTGGGGACAGATAAACACAGGGTTGAAGGTCCTGAAGTGAACGGAGCCACTGCTTCCTTTGCGCCTACTTGGAACAAGAGATGTGGCAGGGAAAGTGAATGTGAGAAGAGTCTCCTCATTTGACCTTCACCACGTGCAGCTCCATGTAGCTTTCTCAGCCATGAGGTGGACATGCTTTACCATTTCCTTCTCCCAGGATTGGCCTTTTGACTTGCTGGCCAATTGCCTTGCTTTTCTAAGAGCCCTGGTGGTGCAGTGGTTAGAGTGCGGTACTGCAGGGCTACTTCTGCTAATTGCCGGCTGCCAGCCGTTCGGCAGTTTGATTCTCACCGGCTCAAGGTTGAGCCATCCATCCTTTCGAAGTCGGTAAAATGAGGACCCAGATTGTTGGGGGCAATAGGCTGACTGTGTAAACCACTTAGAGAGAGGGCTGCAAAGCACTGTGAAGCAGTATATAAGTCTAAGTGCTATTGCTAATCCAGTCAGACCCAGGCTGGCCTTTTAAGAACAGTCAAGGTTGCTAGTTCTTAGATCTGACTAAGTTGGGATGAGGTCTTTGGACTAAAAATCGAGGGAAATGTTCTGAGAATTGGATTAAGGCTACCATGTCCAGGAAATAATGGGGAATACCATCTGTCCTGTACCAGTAACAGGATTCCCAGAGTTTAGCATTATCATTTAAAAGTGTCTGATGATAATGATTTAGTACCACGGCCTGTTGGGAACAACTCTCCTGGCCAGCTTTGAATGGCTACTGTGGTGGTGGAAAAACAGGACTGTGAGGTCCCACAGGACAGCAGCCCCCAATCTTTGTGGCTTGGCTGCTCTGCTTGCGGGGGAGAGAGGGGAGCACAAGTGGCAGCCCAGTGCTCATTTGCGTGCACACACAGCTCCACTCTCACAAGAGAGAAGAGAAGTCTTTAGTGCGTGTTTTGAAGCAGCGTGAGATCGCTTCCACCCCCAAGCCTTTCATCCATTTGCAAAAGCTTTGGGTATGGAGAAGCCTTGGTGGGCATGGTCTCATGCTCCTTCAGACTCACCGAGGCTGCCCTGCGCTCCAAAAATGGATCAGGTGTCCTGCACAGGCAGCCTCGGAGAGTCAGATAAGCTGAGTGGGGCTCACGTATACCACTCGGCCTCTAATCTCATTGCTCCCCTTCTGGAGCACTGGGTGCTGGCAGGGGACGGAGGTGGAGAAAGGGGAACCGGGCCACATGAGATCCACTCACACAAGAGAGAAGAGAAGTGTCTGGGGCACCACTCGTGCAAGTGGAGCTGTGCAGGTTGCTGGGCATGCACACCGGCCCACGTATCACAGGGCCCGGTTCTGAATACGCCGTGGCCCGGTAGTGGGTTGCAGCCCAGAGGTTGGGGACCCCCGTCATAGGATGTCTAATAGGGAACAAGGTTTCAAGTTGATTATTTCTCAATACCCCCCAAGAATTTTTCTTTTCATCTCCCCATGTTCAGCACCTCTTGACAGCCAACAGTTTTGCTTGTCCATAACGACAGATGGGGACACACAGACCTCTTTCTGCTGGGTTAAAATGGCCATATGGGCCCCCGGAGTTCTTCAGCATAAATCCTTCTCCACGCCAGAAAGGAGTTGCTGCCCCAGAAATAATCTGGCCATCTTCTCTTTTTTGCATGTAACAGACTTGTGGTGGAAATGCAGGAAACATCCCCATCTGGAAGCGACCATTTGCCCTGATCACATTTCTCTAGAAATGGTCACTGGTCTCCCATTTGATGGTACAGAGGATGAGATGCAGTCACAGGCGATGCTCCAACCTGAAGTAACATCAGAGGTAAGTCTGACTATGGCTGGAGTCTGTTTGGACAAAGCTCTTGGCTTGCAATTGTAAGGACCCACCCCATTTTGCATCTTAAGAAGACAGAACTCTTGGAATATTTCTTCCAACAGGCATCTTTATTAAGAGAAGATGGTTGCAGGCATTCTAGACAGGACCTGAGGACCAACCCCTACCATTCAAGGTTTTAAGTGTTCCCAAGCAGCCCCCACCCCACCGTCCTTCCAGCGACAATCCCAGGCGTTACATTTCCACCCCCTTTTCCTCTCGACCGGCGGAAGGGAGACTTCAGAGAGTAGTAGATGAAAGCTGATGGGCCATATTGTTATGGTCAGTCCTTTTGGTGAGATCCACATTCAGTCCCTTTGAAGTTTTAATGAAGGAAGTGAGAGCCATAAAACCCCTTTGCTCACCCCCCTTCCCCTTCGTAGTATGACAGAATCCAGAGAGGGCAGAAATGGGGCTTTCCATAGTCGATAACTAGAAATGAAATATAATTGGATTCTGACAGCAATATACTTGAGAACTGAGATGTTCAGGGTTGTTGGGATGGGGAGTTCATCCTCAGAGTCTTCCAAGGCAGCCACGGAGGGATCCTGGGCTGTCTAGGTTCCTCTGGGGCTCAGCCCCTCTCCCTGGGGATCCTCCAATTGGCTGCTGTGCAGGGAAGATCCAGCTCAGCTCAGCCCCTCTGACCCACCAGCTCTGAGGGAGAAGAGAGAGGCAGGGGAAGGAATTGGGGCATCTGGGGGAAAGGGGGATCCCTATTCAGGAAGGACCAAGTGGAAGAGAGAGAAAGAGGAGGGCAGAGGTTCGTTCTCCAAGCTTGTGGGTTCATTTCCGAATGTTTCGTTGCCAGGCTAGGTAACATCTTTAGTGGAGTTCTGGGGATGTCGGCATCAGTGTCCTTCTGTTTATAAGGGCTTCAGGTGTGGGTGTGTCAAGTGAGGATCTTGTGACGGGTCAGGTGTGAGTCCTCACTGAGTCTTGTGATGGGTCTGGTGACAGGGAGGCTACATCAGGTCAGGGTCATTTGGGAGGTGAACTACTGGTGGGGGGAGAGGGGGCTTGCCTAAGGTGGTTGTGGGTCGGTGCTGTCTCTGATTAGCTGTGCAACTGATTTAGATCCTGCGGGGTCCATAGACTGGTTGTAGGTCAATGTGTCCATTGATGGAATGGCTTGTGGAGTGCCGGGCTTCGATGAATTCACGAGCATGGCGGGTGGTAGCGTGGCCGATGATTTTTAGCATTGCTCCAATCGTACTGATGTTGTTTTATGTTGGTGTGGGTAGCGATGAAGGATTTGGGATTGTGGCCTTTGACTGCCAGCTGGTGTTCACGGTTCCTGGTTTTTACTTGAGATGGGGGGTGGCTGGAAAAACATATGGGGGGAGGGTAATGCAGGAAAAAAGGCTCCTGGATGGTGGTGAGCTGGAGGGAATGAGAGAGACAAGGGGAAGGAAACACTGGGGGAGACGTGAAGACCCCTCCCGAAGAATTCCACTCCTCAGTTTGGGCAGAGGGGCCTTGCAAGCCTTCCTACTCTTTGGCAGCTTTCCCTCCTGCCTCCATGACTTCTCCATTTTTTCTCTTTGCAGCAAAAAAATGAAAACGGGGGCAGCAGAGGCTCAGAAGGCAGAAGGGCAATTGGAGGGGTCTAATCAGGACCTGGCTGAAGCAGAAGCCACAGAATCAGAAGAGGAGGATGTCAGGTGACCGGACAGCCCCCCCCCCCGTGGGGAACCCAGGCTCGCTCTTCTGGTGCTCTGGAGTCCCCTAGAACTAAGGAGAAATTTCATGACAGTTAGAGCAATTAATCAGCGGAACAATTTGCCTCCAGAGGTTGTGAATGCTCCAACAATGGAAGTTTTTAAGAAGAGATTGGACAACCATTTGTCTGAAATTGTATAGGGTTTCCTGCCTGAGCAAGGGGATGGACTAGATGAGGGGTCGGCTACCTTAAACACTCAAAGAGCCACTTGGACCCATTTCCCACAGAAAAGAAAACACCGGGAGCCACAAAACCCTTTTGACATCTAAAATGAAGATAACACTGCATATATCGTTTTTTTACCTTTGTGCTATGTATAAAAAAACTATAGTGTGTTGCATTTATGAAATCAATGAACTGCTACAAAGAAAACAAGTTTTTATTTCTGCATGCAACAAAAACATTTTGAACTCCCCAAAAAAGATGCTGAGTCGAAGGTTACTTTCAAATAAAATACTCAATGTCTATTTGAGTCCTCCTCGTATTTATGAAATAAAAAGCCGAGTCTGACTGCACGCCGTGGCCCATCTGCTGCCAAAAAGGCCACCCCGATTTCCCCTCTGCTGCTTGCCCATCCCGGGACAGCCTTGTGCGCTCTCTCGCTCGCCTCCTGCGGACGAGGCAGTGGCATCCCGACTGCGGGAGATGGAGGAGCCCCGCTCGGCAGAGGCGCTGCCAAAGAAGCAGGACCCGGGCGAGGGAGAGCGAGGGAAAGGCAAGCGGGCCGGGGAGGGAGCAGGTGCCTCAGGCATCGTGCCGCTAGCAGAAGGCGGCTCTGCTGCAAGCAGCAGAGAAGAAATGCCTCTTCTTGCCTTCAATGCCAGCGTAACGCTGCTTTATCTGCATATTCCGATCGCAGCTATTTTGACAGCCCGGGGACCTCAGCGACATACAAAGCAGTTGGTTGGAACCTGCAAGAAGATGGAGGTCCACAAGGTCCACAGCCTTAAAGCCCCCCCCTTCCCGAGAGAGAGAGAGACACAAAGAGAGAGAGAGAGAGACCCAGAGAGAGACAGAGACCCAGAGAGAGAGACCCAGAGAGACAGAGACAGAGAGAGAGAGACACAGAGAGAAAGGAAGAGAGAGAGAGAGAGAGAGAGAGAGAGAGAGAGAGAGAGAGAGAGAGAGAGAGAGAGAGAGAGAGAGAGAAGGGAAGCGCAAGTTCCTATCTCTGACTCTCTCTCTCTCTGCAATTGGCGGAGGACTGGGAGCCGCAGTAAAAGGCTGAAAGAGCCACATGTGGCTCCAGAGCTGTAGGTTGCGGACCCATGGACTAGATGACCTCCAAGATCCCTTCCAACTATTGTTATTATTGTTGTTGTTATGACACCCGTGTCTGCCTCCTCCCACTCCGACCTCTGCTGAAGTTCCCCGCTCCCCTCCAAAGTCTGCAAAGAATAAAAGAGAGCTGCTCCTTTGCTGTCTTCCGGGGCCCAGGGAGGGAGGGAAGGAGGAGGGTCCTAACCAGTCACGGCCCCTAATGCTCCAGCGATCGCCTTAAGATTTGTCAACTCAGTCACTCCTGTTTTGTGAATGCAGCCCCCGCCATGCTCTCCTTGGTATTTATTCTCCCGTGAATTCTGGGGAACTTTTTGGTACAATCCAGTTTGTAGCTTTTAGTGCTGTTTTATTTCTCATTGGCTTTGCATTGTCTGGAGACATCCTCAGGAATTCCAGGAGGCTAAACTAGAGGTTTTAATGGGGTCTACAGAGGTTAGGGAAATCCCTCTCTCTTTGCAGGATAATAACTTTTTCACACGACTGTAATCTGGTTGTCAACACTGCTAACATCAGATGTTTTTCCTTTGACAACAGATGGGGATGTAACCATTTTCTTTTTATGTTTTACTCTTAGAGTTAGATGATGCTGGGGAGAGGAATGTGCACGAGAGTTTAGCTAGACATAATACTGGACCTAGTGTGTGAACCAAAGTTATTGAAATAAGAGATGATAAGAATTGGCGGGCTGGAGAACAGGAGGGAAAGCCTGCATTTCAAACTAATTGGAGAATGTGATTTATGACCGTTAATTAGAGGAGGGAATTGTGCTTTGATACTATGTGCTCAGAGAGAAGAATATCGTTTTTGGCATCGACTGTGTTAGTGCCGATGCTATGCTTTCCAAATAAAGATTCTTTAAGGTAAACCATGCCTCAAAGTTCTCTGAAGAGCTTCATCTGTCGGAACCATGACACTGGTCTGGTCCTTTCCCTTTCCCACTTTCACCCTTCAGAAGCTTCCCTTCATCCCTTCGTCCCTTCCCACCACCCCTCTACCTAAACTCTCCCTCCACAACACTGTGTGGAATCATCCATGGGAAAAGTATCTCCTTCACCAGGACTGCAGAAGAAGCGACATTCCGAGAATCTCCTTGCCTTCTTCTCCTCGGTCCCTGCAGCGAAAGGATCTCAACGGTTCAGCTGGGGCATTGGCACTTTCTTCTTCCAGGGAAGAGATTCTCTGCGACAGGGGCCTCCAAACATGGCAACTTTTAAGAGTTGTGGACTTCAATTCCTGGAATTCCATGCTGGCTGAGGAATTCTGAGAGTTGAAGTCCATAAGTCCTAGAGTTGCCAGGTTTGGAGAGCCCTGCCCCAGGACCCCCAAGAAGCTGCTCGGTGCAGGACTGTCCTGGGGTTTTGCCACAGTGTTCAGGTGTCTCTCTGCCTCCCCCCCCCCAATCTCTGTGCTTGGAGGTTGAAGGAGCCCTAAGGAATGGAAGGAGGAACAGTTCTTTCTGCCATGTAGCAGGAACAATAAAATCTAGATTAATTCCTTCTTGAACTGATTTAATTTCCCAGGAATGAGCGAGAATGGGTGGGTGGGGGCATCTTTATGTCTTTCGTACACTGTCTGGTATCACCGTACTTTCCCCACAACTTACACATCGACACAATTTTGCACCTGTTGGTGCTGCCCTGACCTCAGAGCCTGAAACCACCCAGAGAGGCTCCTGAAGAACAACGGATGGAGAGACAGCCCAGGTGTTCATCTCCAGAGCTTCTGAGAACAGCTGCATTTAACAACTTCGTAGAAGTTGGCTACAGTGGGAGGGGGCATCAAATGGGGAAGGAGTTAGGGGACCCTGAAAGGTCCATTGGGGAAACCTCTGGACCATTTTGGCCCAGGCTCTTTGTAAGAGATCAAGAGGCTGAGCTGGGGGGCGGGGTTAAACAAGTCATCAGTTTGTCCCAAAGGGGCTGTTTACAAGAATCTTCTTCGTGTTTTTTTCCTTGAAAATGTTTTACTTCTCATCCAAGAAGCTTCTTCAGTTCTTGGATGAGAAGTGCAACATTGTCAATGAAAAAAAACCAACCCAAGAAAGTCCTGTTGTCTTTTGAACAGACCCTTTGGGACAACCGGGGCCTGAACGATTGAGAATCTCCATAGATACATGTCATCTGTTTGAAATCCAGCTACACCCTCCCCAGTGGATTCCATTGCCCCTTATCAAGCACCAATTTAGTTTGAGCTGTTAGTAGACCAGATACTGACATATAGGTTGTTGTTCTTGTTGGTTGTGAAGTCCTGTCTGACGCATCGCAACCCCATGGACAACGTTCCTCCAGGCTTTCCTGTCCTCTGCCATCTTCTGGAGTCCATTTGAGTTCACGCCTACTGCTTCGGTGACTCCATCCAGCCACCTCATTCTCTGTTGTCTCCTTCTTCTATTGTCCTCAATCTTTCCCAGCATCAGGCTCTTCTCCAGTGAGTCCTTCCTTCTCATTAGGTGGCCAAAGTACTTGAGTTTGAACTTCAGGATCTGGCCTTCTAAAGAGCAGTCAGGATTGATCTCCTCTAGGACTGACTGGTTTGATCGCCTTGCAGTCCAGGGGACTCGCAGGAGTCTTCTCCAGCACCATAGTTCAAAGGCCTCCATTCTTTGGCGCTCAGCCTTTCTTTTTTTTTTTTTTTTATTATTATTATTATTTTTCACCATACACCATACACCAAAACTACATAAACATAACTCTTTTCTT
>NW_015392522.1:0-1450 GCF_001527695.2 Protobothrops mucrosquamatus | reverse complement strand
TATAAGTTACAAGCATTCGCTGATGACCTGGTTTTCTTCATTGAGGAACCGATAGAGAGAGGAAATATTCTTATGGGTGAAATAGAAAAATTTGGAATAGTGGCAGGATTAAAAATTAATAGAGAAAAGACTAAAATGTTAGCAAAAAATTTAACTGATAAACAAAAAAGGAAATTGGAAGAGAATTTGGGATTACAAGGCGCTCAGCCTTTCTTATGGTCCAACTTTCACAGCCATACATTGCAATTGGGAAAACCATGGCCTTGGACTATACGCACTTTTGTTGGCAGGGTGATGTCTCTGCTTTTTAGTATGCTGTCTAGATTTGCCATAGCTTTCCTCCCCAGGAGCAAGCGTCTTTTAATTTGTTGGCTGCAGTCCCCATCTGTGGTGATCTTGGAGCCCAGGAAGATAAAATCTGTCACTACCTCCATTTCTTCCCCATCTACTTGCCAGGAATTGAGAGGGACGGATGCCATGATCTTGGTTTTCTTAATGTTGAGTTTCATTTTGCACTCTCCTTCTTCACCTGCATCAAGAGGCTCTTTAGTTCCTCTTCACTTTCTGCCATTAGAGTGGTATCATCTGCATATCTTAGGTTGTTGATATTTCTCCTGGCATGTAATAAACTTTTCTTACATTGAACTCAACTCTTCTTCCTGGTTACTTGTGCCTGACACTCCTCCAGGGAAGCCTATGGAGGTTCTCAGTCATCCAGATCACAGTTGTCCCAAAGATGCTTTTTGAGGAGGCAACTGGTTTTTTTTTTCTTTGAAGATGTTTCACTTCTCATCCAAGAAGCTTCTCGGTGAAAGGGGAACTGCAAACCTTTCTCCTCTCTGCTTCCTCCTTCATGCCTGTCTGGGCTGCAATGGGAGAGAGAGAGAGCCAAGGAGAGGAGAGAAGGCCCTCATCCTCCATACAAAGGTGTGTGTGTGTGTGTGTGTGTGTGTGTGTGTGTGTGTGTGTCCTCTTCCTCCATTTTCTTCCTTTGCAGCACAAAGCATCTCATGGAATGGGGGTGGGGGCAGAGTACTCCCAAAGCCACCGTATCCACACTGCACAGGCAAGACGTAAAGCCCAAAGAAGGAAGACTCCAGATGGGACCAGGCGGTGATTCGCCAGATCCTTTCTCCGTGGGGTGCTGGGCTGCTCTTCCTGCATTTTCTCTCATTGAGGCTGTCTGGAAAGCTATTCTTCACCCTTCAGATCCTGTCCAGGACGGCTATTCCAAGCAGCGAGAAAGTGAAGAAAATAAAGGAATAAATCGTGACACCCTCTGCTTACCTCCAGAGGGCGCCACAGTCTGCTTTCCTTGGAAGCAGCTGCCCACAAAAGGCCTCCTCTCTGAAAGTGCTCACCCTCCAAGGACTTTCACTCCCCACCCACCCACCCTTTCTCCTGCTCTCCCCCTGAATCTCTGGGGAGCTCTTGGAGAGGGGAGGAGACG
>NW_015392521.1:28054-29892 GCF_001527695.2 Protobothrops mucrosquamatus | reverse complement strand
CTTGGGAGTTGATCTGGGTGAGAAATGTGAAGTTTACACAAGCTCAAAATTTACGTGAGAATTTTTATAAAATGTTTTATAGATGGCACTTGGATCCTTCAACTATGTCTCGTATTTATGTGAATTATGAATCCAAGTGTTGGAGGTGTGGACAGCCAGATGCAACTTTTTTTCATATGTGGTGGACTTGTAAGGTTATCAAGGCCTTTTGGATACAAGTGTGGTGGAACTTACAGCAAATTTTTAAAAAAAGGATTATTTTTCTCCCACAGTTGTTTCTTTTAGGTATTGTGCAAGATTTAGATGCAAAAGAAACAAATTTGATGCTTTATTGTTTATCTGCTGCTCGATTGCTGATAGCTCAAAATTGGAAGAGCCCAATTTTGCCTACAATGGGTGACTGGAGATTGAAAGTTTCGTATCTTGCTGAAATGGCAAAGATTTCGGCTTATTTGAAGAATCATTCGAATGAACAATTTTTATCAATATGGAGAAGATGGATTGTTTATATTCAAAAGAAGTATAGAGGGGTAGAATATAATTTAGGTTTTTAGATTTTCTAAGTTTGCTTATTCTTTCTATCTTTTTATGTAGATTAAGATATTTTGTGGAGTTAGAGATATTAGTATTTGTTTACTTTTATATGAATATTATCCTGGGATTAGGTTTGGGAAGTCCGGGGTGGGGGGTGGGGTTTTTTAAATTTGCTATTGTGTTTACTTATGTTATGATTGTTTTTTATGATGGAAAAAAAATAAAATTTCTTTGAAAAAAAAAAACTGCGAATGAGGAAATAGCCTTTGTAGCATCTTCCATCTCCAACAGGGATGAATCTCATATTTATTCCAACGTTAACTTATTTCAAGTTTAAGATAAATGTACTTCAGTTCCCAGAATTCCCCAGCCAGCCATACTTTAGGAGGGGTGGATTTCCACTCCCAGAATTCCCCAGCCAACATGCTTTAAGATGGATGGACTTCAACTCCCAGAATTCCCTAGCCAGCCTGCTTTAAGATTGGAGGACTTCAGTTCCCAGAATTCCCCAGCCAGCCTGCTTTAAGATGGGTGGACCTCTACTCCCAGAATTCCCCAGCCAGCAGGCTTTAAGAGGGATGGACTTCAACACCCAGAATTCTCCAACCAGCATGCTTTAACTTTAAGTCCCACGCTATTCCCAGCCAGCATGCTTTAAGATAGGTGGACTTGAGTTCCCAGAATCCCCAGTTTGTGGTCTTCAGCTCTCACAATTCCCCAACTACAGTGCTTGTTGGGGCTGGGAATTTCTGGGACGTGAAGTCCAGCCCTCTTAAAAGTGGCCAAAATTGTAAACACTGGGCCAAAACGATGGCGAAGTTCCAACTCTTGACTATAATTTTATATATTCCATTAAATACTTTGTAGCCCCTAAAACGTTGCTGCATTTTTCAAGGTCTTTGAACCTTTTTCATTTCCGCATTGACAGACTCCCACATTCTTGTTCTGGAGAGGACATCTGGATTCATTCAACATAAAAGGAAAGGTATTTTGCCATCTGGTTTTAAGTACGGTTACTTAGAATGAAGGCCTGTTGGTTTTTAACAGCGCTCCCTTCCAAGTAAATACTTTGTGAAGAATGCAGTTGTTGTGTTTTGCAGATTTCTCCACAAGTGTAGTTAGGCTTGCCTTTCCCTCAAGACCTTTAAGTAAGTAGGACATCATTACTGTTTAAATAAATCATTGAACGACCAATCCTATGGTACTGTTAAAAGAAAAATCTTCATCAGGGTCCAGTCCAAGCTGGGAATAAACAAAATGGAGACTGCTTTAGAAAGAAAGTTCCAGTTTATTGAAGAGGAGAG
>NW_015392521.1:22118-24444 GCF_001527695.2 Protobothrops mucrosquamatus | reverse complement strand
AACATACATAATCATCCTTCTTTTAGTTTCTTTACAACAGCCCTGTAAGGTGGGCTGGCCTGAAAGGGGTTGATTGGCCCATCCAGATGGCTTTATGCCTGAGATGGGACTAGAACTCACTGTCTCCTGGTGATTGGTCCAGAGCAGGGGTCTTCCAACTTGGCCCTTTTATGACTTGTGGACTTCAACTCCCAGAATTTCTCAGCCAGCATGCCTAGCTGAGGAATTCTGGGAGCTGAAGTCCACAAGTTCTAAAAGGGCCAAGTTGGAAGACCCCTGTCTTAAAGCATCCTGGCTGAGGAATTCTGGGAGTTGAAGTCCTCAAGTCATAAAAGGGCCAAGTTGGAAGACCCCTGTTTGTGGACTTCAATTCTCAGAATTCCTCAACCAGCGTGCCTGGCTGAGGAATTCTGGGAGTTGAAGTCCACAAGTCATAAAAGGGCCAAGTTTGAAGACCCTCTGGTCCAGAGTCACCCAGTTGGCTTTTCTGCCTAAGGCAGGTCTAGAACTCAGCAGGTGTCTAGCTTGGGGCCTTAACCACTAAATGCAACTGGCTATTTATTACTGTAATTGGAAGAAATGTATAGGCAGCTCTCATATTTCTTGGCTTGCAAACTGAGAAGGTTGACACTCAAGATGTGTTCTCACAAATTTTTGGAAGTGGAGCCTGGAATTTGTAACCCAAGTCAAACGGGACTTTCACATCGCCGCTGGTATGTTGCTTGTACGCATCATAATTGATAGATGGCTTTGCATCTTCTGCAGAATCAACTGTTAACAACTTCTTTAGAAAATTATGGGGTTTTAAAATATTATTTTTGGGCTGACTTTGCAAAGTCTGTAAAACTGTCATACGATGTGTTTATTTCGACCTTCTATCCTGAATAAATCTACCGTGCTCTGAATGTGTAATACAGTATTTCTCCACCTTGACAACTTGAAGATGGGTGTACTTCAAATCCCAGAATTCCCCAGCCAGCCTGCTTTAAGATGGATGGACATCCACTCCCAGAATTCCCAGCCAGCATGCTTTAAGATCGGTGGACTTCAACTCCCAGAATTCCCCAGCCAGCATGCTTTAAGATGGGTGGACGTCCACTCCCAGAATTCCCCAGCCTGCATGCTTTAAGAGGGATGGACTCCCAGAATTCCCCAGCCAGCAAACTTTAAGATGGCTGGATTTCAACTCCCAGAATTCCCCAGCCAGCATGCTTTAAGATGGGTGAACTTCAACTCCCAGAATTCCCCAGCCTGCATGCTTTAAGAGGGATGGATTTCAACTCCCAGAATTCCCCAGCCTGCATGCTTTAAGAGGGGTGGACTTCAGCTCCCAGAATTCCTTAGGTTTACTGGGTATTTCTGGGAATTGATGTCCACAGATCTTCACGTTGCCAGGATGTACAATAATATATTTTTAGGCAATTATATTTGGTTGAAGAACTCTACATAATAGTGTGATGTGTGGCAACACTCTGTTGTTATATGAACTTGCCAATATGGTCAGGACTGAAACCAAAATCCTTTGGGAAGTTGCTCACCCAAACCAGCCCATGCAATTAACGTCGCGCAAAAAGAGTTTTTGCTGAATTCCAATTAAGGACCAAATTAAATTAAGTTGCCACTTATTTCCAGGCGACTTTGCCCCGCCCTTTTCCTTGTCTTGATTTCATAATGAACGTCAGGCAGAATGCTCTATTCTAATTGGTTGAAATAGAAAGACTGATGTCCCGCCTGCCAATGGCGTTGGGGGAGAGCTGCTCGCCGTTGCTGCTCTGTGATTGGACGTGACGTCATCTGATGGAGGAAGAGCCGGAAGTATTCAGCCCATAGATTTAGAAAAATGAAGAAAGTCATCTCTTGCTGGGATACAGATGATAAGTCTATAGCAGACGCCTTTTTTTGTTGTTGTTTATTATCCGGGGGAATAGAAATCAGAGCCTCCATGGATTTAAGGACGTTAAACAAGAGTTGCAGAATTTTTCCAGAAAGAATAATTTTATTTCTGGTCGACCGTGTAGCAAACAGATATTTTAATTACTTAATTGGTCTCTGGATCATACACGCTTGTGCATGTGATTATATGCATAATTTTTTTGTCATGTTTATGCAGTGTGTATTGGAGGTGGTTACCCTTTGAGAGCTGAATGCAACGAAATCTCATTTTAATACATACTGATCAGTGTACATTTAAAGTGACAAAGTAATCTATTCTATTCTTTTTTTAAAGTGTTCCTTTATTTTGATTGCAGATAATAATAATAATAATAATAATAATAATAATAATAATAATAATAATAATAATAATAATAATAATAATAATAATAAT
>NW_015392521.1:14047-19357 GCF_001527695.2 Protobothrops mucrosquamatus | reverse complement strand
TGATCCCCTTTTGCGACCTCCTAATAAGCAAAGTCAGTGGGGGAAGCCAGGTTCACTTAACAACCGTGCTACTCACTTATCAATTGCCGTGATTCACTTAACAGCTGAGGCAACGTCGGTCGTCAAATGGTGCAAAATTCACTTATCGGTTGTCTCACTTAACAACAAGTTTTGGGCTCCATTGTGTTCATAAGTCAAGAACCTCCTGTAACTCAGCAGCTAAGTGAGATTGTTGTGCAAGAGGGTTCTGCCCCCTTTTACGACCTTTCTTGCCACAGTTAAGTAATAATAATAAAGTTGGAAGGGGCCTTGGAGGTCATCTAGTCCAACCCCCTGCTCGGGCAGGAAACCATATCCCATTTCAGACAAATGGCTGTCCAGTCTCTTCTTAAAAACTTCTAGTGTTGGAGCATTCACAGCTTCTGGAGGCAGGTGGTTCCACTGGTTACTTAGTAAGTGAACCTGGCTTCCCCACTGAGTTAGCTTGTCAGAAGTCCGGACACTGCAACCGTCATAAATACAAATCAGTTGGCAAGTGTCGCAATTTTGATCAGATGACCATGGAGATGCTGCAGTGGTTCTCAGTATGAAAAACAGGTCACTTTTTTTCTGTGCTGTTGTAACTTTGAATGGCCCCTAAATGAACTGTTGTAAGTCCAGGACTACTTGCATATAGGTGGTCCTCAATTGACTGTAGGTAAGCTGGCCGGGGTGGAAAGAACTGGGACGGGAGACCAAGAGGTGATCCCAAGCTGCGGGCAAAACTGGGAAGGTGGACAAAATATCCTGGGAAAAAAATAGGCTCACCCATCTCTGAATTCTTACTGAGAATAGAATAGAATAGAATAGAATATTAGAATAGAGTAGAAAAATAGAATAGAATAGAATAGAAAATTAGAATAGAAAATTAGAATAGAAAAGAAAATTAGAATAGAATAGAATATGGAATGGAATGGAATAGAATATGGAATGATATGGAATGGAAGGTAGAGTAGAGTAGAGTAGAATTAGAGTAATGATAAGAGTAATAGACTATAATAGAATAACATTAGACTAGAATAGAATAGAAAAGAGAATAGAGAATAGAGAATAGAATAGAATAGAATAGAATAACATGAATAGAATAGAATTAGAGTAATGCTAAGAGTAATAGAATAGAATAGAGAATAGAGAATAGAATAGAATAGAAAATAGAATAAAATAGAATAGAGAATAGAACAGAATATAGCAGTGATGGCAAACCTTTTAGAGACCGAGTGCCCAAACTGCAACCCAAAACCCACTTATTTATCGCCGGGTGCCAGGTGGGTGTGGCCCACTGGGTGGGTGTGGCTGTGGTGGTCATGTCGGATTGGGTGGCTGTGGCCAAGGTGGGCGTGATCACCTCAATGTAGCTCGTGGGGAGTGACATCTGCGGGGGCCGGGCAGGGTTGGGGGAGATCCAGGGGGTCGCTGGCAGGTGGGGCGGTGGGCAAGAGGCTTGTCCTGTGGGGTGAGGCAAGGCAAGGCAGGGCAGGGGTGCCATTGTCACAGGGAAAGGTGAGGCAGGGGCTGGGGCGGCTGCTGCCTGACACCATCGGCCCCCCCACACAGAGGCCAGCGAGCGCATGGGTGCTGAGATGCATCTGGCCATGTGGGACATCGGCCAGTTAGTGGGAGGCTGGTTGAAGAGGGACGGTTGCCATCTCTGGGGCATGGCGCGTGTGCCCACAGAGAGGGCTCTGAGTGCCGCCTCTGGCACGCCTGCCATAGGTTCGCCACCACTGGAATATAGAATAGAATAGGACAGAACAGAATAACATGAATGGAATAGAATAGAATTAGAGTAATGATAAGAGGAATAGAATAGAATGGAAAATATGGAATAGAATAGAATAGAATAGAATAGAATAGAATAGAATAGAATAGAATAGAATAGAACTGGAAGGGACCTTGGAGGTCTTCTAGTCCAGCCCCCTGCTTAAGCAGGAGAAAGCAATGTGCTTGTCTTCTTCCAATCCTAGGAGTTCAGCTGTAGCTTGACTGAGATTACATACGACATATTTAGTACAGATAGTCCTTGACTTACAACCATTTGTTTAGTGACCCTTCAAAGTTACAACGGCACTGGGAAAAGCGACTTACAACCGGTTTTCTCACTTAACGTCTGTTGCTGCATTCCCCCCCCCGGGTCACGTGATTAAAATTCGGACCCTTGCCCATTGTCTCCTGTGGATGACGGTTTCAGTGTCCCGCGATCCCCTTTTGCGACCTTCAGACCAGCAAAGTCAAGGGGGGAAGCCAGAGTCACATAACGGCCACACAATTCACTTAATAATAATAATAAAGTTGGAAGGGACCTTGGAGGTCATCTAGTCCAACCCCCTGCTCAGACAGGAAAAATCCTATACCATTTCGGACAAATGGCTGTCCAGTCTCTTCTTAAAAACTTCCAGTGTTGGAGCACTCACAGCTTAACAGCTCCAGGGTTAGCGGACCGGTGCAGGTCTGCAGCCCCGGGGGCTTGGGGACCCCAGCTGTAGAGGAAGCATCCTCCCCACGCAGTCTGGCGATCAAGCCAGTTTCACTAACACCAGGGCTAAATTAACCCTGGTGTTGTTAAGTAGCCCTGGTACTGCATTGAAAAAGCGAATTTTTGCGACGAGCTGAATTCCCCTCCAGCGAGACAGGCACCGTGTTGTGGGCAGCCGGCGACAACCACAACAGGGAAAGAGGTGTACTTTCTAAGCAACCAGTCGTGGTTTCGTTTTAGGGCGCCCGATGGGAGAACTTGCACGATTCAAAGAAACGAGGCCACTAGATTGGCACCTCGCCCCCAGACAGATCACACAATAAGCCCATCGGGTTGTGGAGGATGGGCGATGGGGACTTCCCCCTTGCCAGAATCCGCCCATCTCACAGGCACCGTAGCCGGCTCTGACTCTTTACTGGAAGTCCTTCACTTATAGGGGGTACCTTGCTCAATAGTAGTAACTGTGAGAGGGACCTCGGAGTCCTAGTGGACAATCACTTAAATAGGAGCCAGCCGTGTACAGCAGCTGCCAAAAAGGCCAACACAGTGCTAGCTGCATTAACAGAGGGATAGAATCAAGATCACGTGAAGTGTTAATACCACTTTACAAGGCCTTGGTAAGGCCACACTTGGAATACGGCATCCAGTTTTGGTCACCACGATGTAAAAAAGATGCTGAGACTCTAGAAAGAGTGCAGAGAAGAGCAACAAAGATGATCAGGGGACTGTAGGCTAAAACATATAAGGAACAGTTGCTGGAATTGGGGATGTCTAGTTTAATGAAGAGAAGGACGAGGGGGGACAGGATAGCTGTGCTCCAATATCTGAGGGGCTGTCCCAAAGAAGAGGCAGTCAAGCTATTCTCTAAAGCAGGACAAGAAGCAACAGATGGAAACTAATCAGGGAGAGAAGCAACCTGGAACTAAGGAGGAATTTCCTGGCAGTGAGGACAATTAACCAGTGGAACTCCTTGCCTCCAGAAGTGGTGGCTGCTCCAACACTGGAAGTTTTTAAGAAGAGACTGGACAGCCATTTCTCTGAAGGTTTTCCTGCCTGAGCAGGGGGTTGGACTAGATGACCTCCAAGGTCCTTTCCAACATTATTATTATTATTATTATTATCCAACACTGGAAGTTTTTAACAAGAGACTGGACAGCCGTTTGTCTGAAATGGTGTAGGGTTCCTGCCTGGGCAGGGGGTTGGACTCGATGACCTCCAAGGTCCCTTCCAACTTTATTATTATTATTATGGATCATCGCACAGTCAGCCAGATGTTCAGACTGGATTTGGCATTTTGTATTATTATTATTATTATTATTATTATTATTATTATTATTATTACCACAACCCACAGATTTCTACTGCTATGCGAGAATGGCGGTTAAGTGAGCGTTGCCCCATTTTACAACCTTCCTTGCTACCGTTGTCAAGGTAGTTGTTAAGTTAGCAAAACGGCTGTTGTGTGAACTCTGGCTCCCCCGTGGAATTTTTGCTTGTCCGAAGGTCGTAAAAGGGGACCACTGCCACCACCGTCATAAATACAAGTCTGTGGCCGAGCTTGTCCGTATTTTGATCACGTGACCCCGGGGGGGGGGGGATTGCAGCAGTTGTGAACTGAATCCCTGCAATTGTTGTGAAGTGAAATTTGGCTTCCCCCGTTGACTTTGCTTGTCAGAAGGGCGCAAAAGGGGATCACGTGACACACACACACACACACCCCCGGGACACGGCGACCGTCATAAATACGAGTCGGTTGCCACGCGTCCGAATTTTGATCCCGTGTCCCTGGGGATGGCTGCAGCAGTTGTGTGAAAAACAATCCCTTTTTTTCCCCAGTGCCGTTGTAACTTCGGTCGTCACTTAACAAGTGGTTGTAAGTTGACTCCCTGTATTGACAAACAGTTGTGTGTGCTGTCTGTCTCTATTGTGTAAGCGCGCTGACTGCTAAGCCAGCTTCCAGCCCATAACTATGTAATTTATCTTGGATTACAACGCCCATCACCCTGAGCTGCACCCTGGGGAGGGTTGAATTGCACGCAACTGCCTTAAATCCCGCCGGGAGGCTGTCGCACTTAACAAGGCTAACGTTACACAAGGGGTGCGTGTGTGTGTAAAATCCCGGTCAGTCCAGCTCAGAATTTTACCTAGCATCAACGTCAAGCCTGCCAATTAAAATATATCAGCTCTGCCCTCCTTTCTGCCTTTATTCGCCCTTTCATTTATTTATCGAATTTATACACCGGCCATGTCCCAGGATAAGATGATCCTGAACGACTTAGAAAGAGTAAAAAAAAAAAAAAGTGTAAATAGAAAAATAATTACAAGTAGTCCTCGACTTATGACCGCAATGGATCCCAAAATTTCCGTCGCTAAGCCAGGCAGTTATTAAGGGAGTTTTGCCCCATTTTACCACTTTTCCTGCCACAGGGGTTAAGGGAATCACTGCAGCTGTTAAGTTAGTGACATGGTTGTTAAGTGGATCTGCCTGTCCCTGTTGACATTAGAATAGAGCTGGAAGGGACCTTGGAGGTCTTCTACTCCAGCCCCCCGCTCAAGCAGTAGGACCTATACCGTCTCAGACAGGTGACTGTCTAGCCTCTTCTTAAAAACTCTCCAGTGATGGAGCACCCACGATTTCTGGTGGCAAGCTGTTCCACTGGTTAATTGTCCTCACTGTCAGGAAGTTTCTCCTTAATTCCAGGTTGCTGCTCTCCCTGATGAGTTTCTAACCATTGCCCTTCCTTCCTCCCTCCCTCCCTCCCTCCCTCCCTTTTCCTTCCTTCCTCTATCCCTCTTTT
>NW_015392521.1:10764-13739 GCF_001527695.2 Protobothrops mucrosquamatus | reverse complement strand
CCTTCCTCCCTCCCTCCCTTTTCCTTCCTTCCTCTATCCCTCTTTTCCCTTCCTTCCCTCTTTTCCTCCCTCCCTCCCTCCCTCCCTCCCTTCCTTCCATGGAATAATAGAATAACAGAGCTGGAAGGAACCTTGGAGGTCTTCTAGTCCAGCCCCCTGCTCAAGCAGGAGAACCTATACCATCTCAGATAAGTGACTGTCTAGCCTCTCCTTAAAAACTCTCCAGTGATGGAGCGCCCACGATTTCTGGTGGCAAACTGTTCCACTAGTTAATTGTCCTTACTGTCAGGAAGTTTCTCCTTATATTCTAGGTTGCTTCTCACCTTGCTTAGTTTACACCCGTTGCTTCTTGTCCTGCCTTCAGGGGCTTTGGAGAATAGCTTGACTCCCTCTTCTTTGGGGCAGCCCCTGAGATACTGGAAGACTGCTATCCTGTCCCCCCTCGTCCTTCTCTTTGTTAAACTAGACATTCCCAATTCCAGCAGCCGTTCCTTATACGTTTTAGCCTCCAGTCCCCTGATCATATTTGTTGCTCTTCTCTGTTGAGGACTCCCTGTATTTCTTTACTTTTATTCATTTATTGTTTATATGCCACCCATTCGCAATCAAAAACAACGCTGCCTTAAAACGGGGAAGACGGAACACAGTTATAAATGTGACATATGAGACAAAGTTAAAATTGCACGAATTAAAGAGGGGAAAAAAAATTATAATTAAGCCCCCTGCTTCCCAGTTGCGGCTTTTCGATAAAAGCTGACATTTGTTGAGAATGATTGCCTGCCCACTCCTATCTATCTTTTTTTTAATCTAGCAAAACCAAAGCAGAGCAGACCTTTTGGTTTTGCCCGATATCTATTATTATCTCCTGCTATTTCCTCTTAGGTTTCAGAGGAACTTAAGTGGTGAATTCGGTCTTTGCCGTCGGCATGTGGGAGTTTGAGTTATGCATTCGTTTAATTTGTTAACCTGAGCCCGGTAGAACTTGAGATTTAGTAACTTGAGAAAAGGGGTTTTAATTTTGAACCAGGCATTTGGAAATCCCAGAACCAATTTTGCACAATGGAATTAAAACAACAACAACAATAATAACAATAGTAGTAGTAATAATGATAATTATAATGATGATGATGATGATGATGATGATAATAATAATAATAAAAGTTGAAAGGGACCTTGGAGGTCATCTAGTCCAACCCCCTGCTCAGGCAGGAAACCCTATACCATTTCGGACAAATGGCTGTCCAGTCTCTTCTTAAAAACTTCCAGTGTTGGAGCATTCACCACTTCTGGAGGCAGGTTGTTCCACTGGTTAATTGTTCTCACTGTCAGGAAGTTTCTCCTTAATAATAATAATAATAATGATAAAGTTGGAAGGGACCTCGGAGGTCACCTAGTCCAACCCCCTGCTCAGGCAGGAAACCCTATACCATTTCGGACAAATGGCTGTCCAGTCTCTTCTTAAAAACTTCCAGTGTTGGAGCATTCACCGCTTCTGGAGGCAGGTGGTTCCACTGGTTAATTGTTCTAACTGTCAGGAAGTTTCTCCTTAGTTCTAGGTTGCTTCTCTCCTTGGTTGGTTTCCATCTTTTGCTTCTTGTCCTGCCTTCAGGCGCTTTGGAGAATAGCTTGACTCCCTCTTCTTTGGGGCAGCCCCTGAGATACTGGAACCCTGCTATCATGTCCCCCCTCGTCCTTCTCTTCATTAAACTAGACAGACCCAATTCCAGCGACCGTTCCTCAAATGTTTTAGCCTCCAGTCCCCTGATCCTCTTTGTTGCTCTTCTCTGCTCTCTTTCTAGAGTCTCAGCATCTTTTTTACATCGTGGTGACCAAAACTGGATGCCGTATTCCAAGTGTGGCCTTACCAAGGCCTTGTAAAGTGGTATTAACACTTCACGTGATCTTGATTCTATCCCTCTGTTAATGCAGCCTAGAACTGTGTTGGCTTTTTTGGCAGCTGCAGCACACGGCTGGCTCCTATTTAAGTGATTGTGAGGGGCTGCCACAATGAGGAGAGGGGGTCAAGGTATTCTCCAAAGCACCTGAGGGCAGAACGAGAAACAATGGTTGGAAACTGACCAAAGAGAGAAGCAACTCTGGAATTAAGGAGAAACTTCCTGACAGTGAGGACAATTAACTAGTGGAACAGCTTGCCACCAGAAATCGTGGGCGCTCCATCACTGGAGAGTTTTCAAGAAGAGGCTAGACAGCCACTTGTCTGAGATGGTATAGGTTCTCCTGCTTGAGCAAGGGGCTGGACTAGAAGACCTCCAAGGTCCCTTCCAGCTCTATTCTATTCCATAGCTTTCTGAAGCCCGCAGAGGGTTGCGCAACGGGGCACCATCGTGTAACCACAACCACAAAAACCACCCACAATGCAAAAACCTGTCTAGCCTCTTGTCATTATGGGGAATCGCCGCTTTCCATTGCTTAATCTGCAGCAGCCGAAAATCCCAGCGAAAGATGCTGGGAAACTAGTTAAGTGTCGCTCTATGAGAAAAAACAGTTAAAAAGAAAAATCCTGCATGGGATTTTTCAATGCAAGGCTAAGCCCTAAAGCAGGGGTCTTCCATCTTGGCCCTTTTGATGACTTGTGGACTTCCAACTCCCAGAATTCCTCAGCCAGTCACGCTGGATGGATGGATGGAGAGGGAGGAGGAAGGAAGTTGAAGGAAAAAAGGAAAAATGGAGGGAGGGACAGAAAGAGGGAGGGAGGGAGGAAGTTGAAGGAAAAATGGAGGGAGGGACAGAAGGAGGGAGGAAGGGAGGGAGTTGAAGGAAAAAAGGAAAAAATGGAGGGAGGGACAGAAGGAGGGAGGGAGGAAGTTGAAGAAAAGGAAAAATGGAGAGAGAGGAAAGAAGGAAGTGGAAGGAAAGAAGGAAAAATGGAGGGATGGAGAGAAGGAGGGAGGAAGAAAGGAAATTGAAGAGGAAAAGGGAAAAGAGGGAGGGAGGAAGTGGAAGAAAAGGAAAAA
>NW_015392521.1:7383-10015 GCF_001527695.2 Protobothrops mucrosquamatus | reverse complement strand
AGGGAGGGAGGTGAAGGAAAAAAGGAAAAAATGGAGGGAGGGACAGAAGGAGGGAGGGAGGAAGTTGAAGAAAAGGAAAAATGGAGAGAGAGGAAAGAAGGAAGTGGAAGGAAAGAAGGAAAAATGGAGGGATGGAGAGAAGGAGGGAGGAAGAAAGGAAATTGAAGAGGAAAAGGGAAAAGAGGGAGGGAGGAAGTTGAAGAAAAGGAAAAATGGAGAGAGAGGAAAGAAGGAAGTGGAAGGAAAGAAGGAAAAATGGAGGGATGGAGAGAAGGAGGGAGGAAGAAAGGAAATTGAAGGGGAAAAGGGAAAAGGGAGGGAGGAAGTTGAAGGAAAAGAAAATTGGAGGAGGATGGAAGGAAGTTGAAGGAAAGAACAAAAAATGGAGGGAGGGAGGGAGGGAGGAAGTTGAAGGAAAGAAGGAAAAATGGAGGGCTGGAGAAAGTAAGAAAGTTGAAGGAAAAGGGAGGGAGGGAGGAAGGAAGGAAGTTGAAAAAGGAAAAATGGAGGGAGGGAGGATGGAAGGAAGTTGAAGGAAAAAAGGAAAAATAGGGAGGGAGGGAGGAAGTTGAAGGAAAAAAGGAAAAAAGGCAGGAAGGAAGTGAATGATACAGTCACAAGGCAAAAAAGATTTGGCTGAGCCACTCAACCGTGAGGCTTTGCAAAACCCTTTGACTTTTGAGCAGAGGTTTTTTTTGTTCCTGCTTCAAGGGGGTTCCCGTCTTAACGGAAGCGCCCTTGACTTTGAAACGGGTGTTTTTCAGCTTCAGGGGAGATAGGTTTCGCACTCGGGATCCTTTCCGGACGATCAGAGCAGCGGTTTTGAAGCAAGGAGCAAGATTTTCCAACTTGAAAACCACCCCTTTGGAACGCAAAACATTTCATTTACCACTCGGTTGCCGGGGATCGAGGTATTTCTGGGCCATTTCTGCCCTTTTTGGGACAGCGCTTTTATTTTTGTTTTGCAGAGCGAAATTCACGGCCTCGCTTAATGGCGCAGGTCTTACCAGCTGGGCCATGTAGTAGTAACTGTGAGAGGGACCTCGGAGTCCTAGTGGACAATCCCTTAAACAGGAGCCAGCCGTGTGCTGCAGCTGCCAAAAAAGCCAACGCAGTGCTAGGCTGCATTAACAGAGGGATAGAATCAAGATCACGGGAAGTCTATCTGGACCATCTCCAGTCGGGCTTCAGGCCGGGATACAGCACGGAAACGGCATTGGTCACGTTGGTGAATGATCTCTGGAGGGCCCGGGACAGGGGTTATTCCTCTGTCCTAGTTCTTTTGGACCTCTCAGCGGCTTTTGATACCGTGGACCACAGTATCATGCTGCGGCATTTGGGTGAGTTGGGAGTGGGAGGCACTGTGATGCGGTGGTTCTCCTCCTTCCTCACCGACCGTACGCAGTCTGTATTGGCAGGGGGACAGAGGTCGACCCCAAGGCCCCTAACTTGTGGGGTGCCACAGGGGTCGGTCCTCTCTCCGCTTCTGTTCAATATTTATGTGAAGCCGCTGGGGGAGATCATCCGTGGCTTTGGAGTGGACTTCCATTAGTACGCTGATGATACTCAGCTGTACATATCCACCCCAGGCCACCCCAATGATGCCCTTGACGTGATGACACGATGTCTGGAGGCCGTGAGGGTCTGGATGGGGAGAAACAGACTCAGGCTCAACCCTTCCAAGACCGAGTGGCTGTGGCTACCGGCGCCTCGGCATAGTCAGCTGATTCCATCGCTGTCTATAGGGGGCGAAACTTTGGCTCCCTCGGAAAGGGTACGAAATCTGGGTGTCCTCCTGGATCCACGGCTGACACTGGAAGACCAGTTGGCGGCCGTGACCAGGGGGGCGTTCTATCAGGTACGCCTGATCCACCAGTTGCGACCTTTTCTGGATCGGGACGCCTTGCGCACAGTCACTCATGCCCTTGTCACCTCCCGCCTGGACTACTGTAATGCTCTCTACATGGGGCTTTCCTTGAGGAGCACCTGGAGGCTCCAGCTAGTCCAAAATGCGGCCGCGCGGGCGGTGTTGGGAGGGACTCGTCGCTCCCATGTAACACCGCTGCTGCGCGAGCTGCACTGGCTGCCGGTGGCCTTCCGGGTGCGCTTCAAGGTGCTGACCATCATCTTTAAAGCGCTCCATGGCATCGGACCGGGATACCTTCGAGACCGCCTCCTGCCACAGATTACCTCCCATCGGCCTGTACGCTCCCACAGGGTGGGTCTCCTCAGGGTGCCGTTGGCCAGACAGTGCCGGCTGGCGACCCCAAGGGGGAGGGCCTTCTCGGTGGGAGCTCCCACCCTCTGGAATGAACTACCCCCAGAGATCAGGGTGATCCCTGATCTCCCTTCCTTCCGCCGCGCCCTTAAGACATGGTTGTTCCAACTTGCAGGACTGGCCTAGGGGAAAATTTTAATGGGGGTTTTAAAATAATTTTAAATTACTTAGGCCAATTATTAATATTTGTCTTTTAATCATGTTTTAACTGTAGTTTTGGTATTTTGTAGTTTTTATCTGGTTGTTAGCCGCCCTGAGTCCGCAGGGACAAGGGCGGGATATACCGTATATACTCGAGTATAAGTCGACCCGAGTATAAGCCGAGGGACCGATTTTCCCACAGAGAACTGGGAA
>NW_015392521.1:0-4219 GCF_001527695.2 Protobothrops mucrosquamatus | reverse complement strand
CTGTCTGTCTCTATCTGTCTCTGTCTCTGTCTCTGTCTCTGTCTGTCTGTCTGTCTGTCTGTCTGTCTGTCTGTCTGTCTATCTATCTATCATCTATATTTATCTATGTCTATATCTATCTATCTATCCATCCCTCTATCTCTATCTTGTCTGTCTGTCTGTCTCTATATATCTCAATCTGTCTGTCTATATCTGTGTCTGTCTATCTATCTATCTGTCTGTCTGTCTGTCTGTCTGTCTATCTATGTCTGTCTGTCTGTGTGTCTGTCTATCTATTTCTATCTCTGTCTGTCTGTCTATCTATGTCTATATCTGTCTGTCTGTCTCTATATATCTCTATCTGTCTGTCTGTCTAACTGTCTGTCTATGTCTGTCTGTCTGTCTGTCTGTCTGTCTGTCTGTCTGTCTGTCTGTCTGTCTATCTATCTATCTCTATCTGTTTATCTGTCTTTATGTATAGTTGTCCGTCCATCCATCCATCCATCCATCCATCCATCAATTCATTTGCAACATTTTCCTGATCTGGAACCATAAACCCATCCTGGAATCTGAGCGGACCCAGTGGATTAAAACAAACGGAATAAAGGGATCTTTGCTTCGCCCTGGGTCTTGGCGCTTCCTAACGCTCCCCTGCTTCTTTCTAGGCCATTTCCTGGAGACCTGCTCAGCCAGAGCTCTTGATCCCACAACTCGGCACAACCGCCTTCGAGAATGTCCAGCTCAAGCTACCCTCCCAACCAAGGAGCGTTCAGCGCAGAACAGGGCCGCTACCCGTCCCATTCGGTCCAGTATACCTTTCCCGGTGGCCGGCACCAGCAGGCAAGTAGCAGTGGGCCCCAGGGGGGATTCTGGGTAATCTTGCAGGGCCCCTCCAGGATTCCTGGCTTCTAGGCGCAGGTAGTCCTCGACTTAATGGCCTTACAATTGAGCCCGAGATTTCCGTTGCTAAGCGAGACGGCTGTTCACTAAGATTTTGCCCCGTTTTGCGACCTTTCTCGCCACGGTTGTTAAGTTGAATCACTGTGGTTGTTGAGCTAGTCACACGGTGGTTAAGTGAATCCAGCGTCCCTACTGACTTGGCTCGTCAGAAGGTCACAAAAGAGGATCAGGTAACCCCCCCCATGGGACGCTGCCACCGTTGTAAATACGAGGCAGTTGCCAAGTATCTGAACTCTGATCCCATGACCTACAAGGATGCGGCAACAGTCGTGCGAGAACCCGCAATAAGTCCCTTTTTTCCCAGTATCGTCAGAACTTCAAACGGTCACTAAATGAAGCAGTAAGTTGAGGACAACTTGCGCCCAAGCTTGATTTTGCTTCTTCTCTCCGAGTCGTCAGAAATATTATTTTATTTTCTTCAACAACAACAACAACAACAACAACAACAACAACAATAATAAAAAAGTTGTAAGGGACCTTGGAGGTCATCTAGTCCAACCCCCTGCTCAGGCAGGAAATCCTACACCATTTCAGACAAATGGCTGTCCAGTCTCTTCTTAAAAACTTCCAGTGTTGGAGCATTCACAGTTTCTGGAGGCAAGGAGTTCCACTGGTTAATTGTCCTCACTGTCAGGAAGTTTCTCCTTAGTTCCAGGTTGCTTCTCTCCTTGGTTAGTTTCCATCCGTTGCTTCTTGTCCTGCCTTCAGGTGCTTTGGAGAATAGCTTGACTCCCTCTTCTTTGGGGCAGCCCCTGAGATACTGGAAGGCTGCTATCCTGTCCCCCTTCGTCCTTCTCTTCGTTAAACGAGACATCCCCAATTCCAGCAACCGTTCCTCATATGCTTTAGCCTCCAGTCCCCTAATCATCTTTGTTGCTCTTCTCTGCACTCTTTCTAGAGTCTGTTGAACTCCCAGTACATAGTCACACACAGCTCGCTCCAGGTAGCTTAGAAAACTTTAAAATATCCATAATATAATAAAACCCATTGTGTCACCCCCCCATCCTTCCGGCACGGGCAACACATGACCAACCAAAGAAAAATCTTAACTGCTAATTAAGTTAAAGAATAACCAAGCAGTTTTTAAGAGAGTTAGGTTTGTAAGCTGCCCGGAATCGCATGGCTGGCCTCTAAACTGAATACAGTTTATAAAACAAAATAATATAGGCAGTCCTCCTCGGCTTACAACAAAATTCAAAGTTACAACGGCACTGAAAAAAAGGTGACTGGTGACCATTTTTCACACGACCTTTGCAGCCCCGTGATCACGTGATCAAAATTCAGACGTTTGGCAGCTGCTTCATACTTACGACCGTTGCTGGGTCCCAAGGTCATGTGATCCCCTTTTGCAACCGTTTGACAAGAAAAATCAATGGAGGGGGAAGCCAGATTCACTTAACAACCGTGTTACTAACTCAGGGGCCTTCCAACTTGGCCCTTTTGTGACCCCTGCTTGTGGACTTCGACTCCCAGGATTCCAAAGCCAGCATGCCTGGCTGAGGAATTCTGGGAGTTGAAGTCCACATGTCATCAAAGGGCCAAGTTGGAAGACAATGTTTCTTAACCTCCACATACCTTAAGATGGATGGACTTCAACTCCCAGAATTCCTGAGCCAGCATGGGGGAACGATGGCCCTGGGGGAACTATGGCCCCTTCATGACTGGTGGACTTCAACTCCCAGAATTCCAGAGCCAGCATGGGGGAACTATGGCCCCTTCATGACTGGTGGGCTTCAACTCCCAGAATTCCTGAGCCAGCATGGGGGAACTATGGCCCCTTCATGACTGGTGGACTTCANAATAATAATAATAATAATAATAATAATAATAATAATAATAATAATAATAATAATAATAAAGTTGGAAGGGACCTTGGAGGTCATCTAGTCCAACCCCCTGCTCAGGCAGGAAACCCTATACCATTTCGGACAGATGGCTGTCCAGTCTCTTCTTGAAAACTTCCAGTGTTGGAGCATTCACAGCTTCTGGAGGCAGGTGGTTCCACTGGTTAATTGTTCTCACTGTCAGGAAGTTTCTCCTTAGTTCTAGGTTGCTTCTCTCTTTGGTTAGTTTCCTCCAGTTACGACCACGATGGAGCCCAAAATGCATGTTGCTACGCGAAACATTTGTTCAAGTGTCTTCCGCCCCATTTTTACGACTCTTCTTTGCCCCAGTTGTTAAGCGAACCATTTGCGTTTCTTAAAAATGAGTCGGTCGTTAAGTGAATCCGGCGTTCCCCCTGGGCTTTGCTTGCAACCGTCATAAGTGTGAGTCGGCTGCCAAGCGTCCGAATGTTGATCCCGTGACTCACAGGGCCGTAAGTGTGAAAAACGGTCGTAGGTGTGAAAAACGGTGCTGAGTCGTTTTTTTCAGTGGCGTTGTAACTTCCAACAGTCACTAAAGGAACAGTTGTAAGTCGAGGACTGCCTGTGCTGAGTGAGAAACAGCCAGGATTTCATTTCTTTTCTTCTTTTTTTAAAAAAAAAAGGTTTTATTGATTTTTTTTTTAACATAATTACCTGAATATTTGGTAAACAGCGTGTTGTCTGACTTTACATTGAAATAAAAAATCAGTAAAAATTAGTTTAATTCTATAGTCCACATCCTGGCTTTGCTTGAATTTCTCTTCTTCCAATAATATTCTCTTTGGCCAGCCTTGAATTAATACAATCCTTATTATTTAAACTGGGGGTCTTCCAACTTGGCCCTTTTATGACTTGTGGACTTCAACTCCCAGAATTCCTCAGCCAGGCACACGTGTGCCTGGCTGAGGAATTCTGGGAGTTGAAGTCCACAAGTCATAAAAGGGCCAAGTTGGAAGATCCCCTATTATTTAAATGAGTGACAGTTAAATATAGACATGTCTAATGTTTCTGCAAATAATAACCACATCAATATAGAAAGCTTTTCTAAACTGATCGTCTTGATTGTCTCGTCATAGGTCCTGCTTACAAAATTCTTATTTAAATTTGCTTTCCCCACCATGTTCAAAACATTCTTACTGGTTAAGATTTTCTCAGGATTGATTACAATTGGGATTTCTGTCGACCAGCCTCTGTCCTGACATTGGCTGCCAATCAGTGTCAAGAGGCACTTCTTCCAATTGTTTGATCTTCTTGTACCTTGGTACATTGCTTGAAAGCCTTGGGGTATTGCTGAGGACCACGTCAGCTCCTGGCCTGGTGGGAAAGTAGATTAGCAGTAGAGCGTTGCGTGAAGATGATCTGGTCTGTCTGTCAGCCTGCTTGCCTGCCATCTATCTATCCGTCCCTCCCTCTAT
>NW_015392520.1:38688-40476 GCF_001527695.2 Protobothrops mucrosquamatus | reverse complement strand
AGGGCAAAAAAGTCAAGATGGAGACCGTCTCTCTCCCCCCAGTTCCTTTCCTGAATGTCCACAAATGCAGCTCAGTTTTGGGGGGATCCCATCGATAGATTCGCGGGGCTGTCCTGGCCGCAATACGGAAGGGGATCTTCCCAGTCTGTGGCGCAGCATTTCCTGGTGGTACCCCGTCCGACTCAAAGACCGGATCCTTCTTCATCCAAAGGAAAGTCTCCTTTTTATAACTTTAAAGCGTGCTAACTACGAGTCGGACGCTGCGGGTCTTTTTTTTAATGCTGATGGTGCAACCTGGCGGCTTTTAATTTAATTTAATCTTCTCCTCTTAAGAGTCAGTGAAATACGAACGAGGGATACACGCTAATTACATAAATGCTAATTAAAGGGTGGGGAATGTTTCATAGGTGGGGTGTTTTCTTGACGAGCGCCTTGTGAGGTGGGCTGGCCTTAACGTCTCCGCGTCTTTCACGTTGTCGTGCGGCTGGAATGGTGGCACATCTGTAGAAAGCAGTAGAAGTGTGGCAAAATAGGGTCTGTGTTCGAGAGGAGGGTCTGAAAAGGAGGGGACCCGGATTTTTCCAGGAGGTACCTGGATGTGACTTGGTTTCCCCTGTGCGAGATTGCAAACAGGAACTCCGTTCTTGTTTTGAGCATAACCACAGAGTATCCACAACGCATTTCTAGTATTCGTTGCAGCTACGTGTTTCCCTCCAGTCCTTGAGAAGCAGAAGAGGTACAGTCCCCATTGGCAATGCCCGTTCTACCAGGGGTTTTCCTTTAGGCCAAACTTGCCCACTTTAAGATTGGTGGACTTCAGCTCCCAGAATTCCCCAGCCGGGAAGCATTTACCAGAATTCGGCGAGGATCGGAGGAGAAATATGGCTAGGCTTTTCCAAAGTTTATTGCATTGTTTGATAAGGGAACATTCTTAATCAGGGGTATTTCAAACGCCTGGTTACTCTCTTGTAATCCCTTCCTCTGCGATCTCTCTCTCTCTCTCTGCTTCAGAGTGTGGGAGGCAGAAAACGGGCATGGCGCCTGGCTGAGGAATTCTGGGAGTTGGAGTCCACAAGTCATCAAAGGGCCAAGTTTGATGACCCCTGTCCTTAATAGACGGTGGGCATGCGGTAGACGTAATACGTCTTGATTTCAGCAAAGTGAAAAGAGCCGGTTGGGGAATTCTGGGAGTCGAAGTCCACAAGTCATCAAAGGGCCAAGTTTGAAGACCCCTGTTCTTTTTTTTGTTTGTTTTTAAAGAAAATTTTATTGGTTTTCTAGTTTCACATTTCAGTATTGGAAGAGCAACGTGGCGGCTGAATTGGTCAATAATTCCATGACATACAAATGTCTTTAGTACAGATCTCCAACTATTACATTAAGCGTTTCCCCTCTTTTCCCCTTAGTATTTACTGTCTCATCTTTAAATTAGTACAATTCTTATTATATCGGTTAAATAAAAATAACTTTCTTGCATTTATCAATAATGTTTAGTTTATACATATCCTAGCTGTTTTAACATGTTCCTTGTGGTGAATTGTGATAAAGGGAATTGGGGTTATTTAAAATTGGGAAAAGATAAACATCAAACTGGCCTAGGGGTATTTTAAATTGGTTTTAACTAAATTTTAGTAGAAGCGGCCTATTTAAATATTTATTTTTAATTATTCTCTTAAATTTTGTATTTTGTATTTGTATCAAACTGTTTTTAAACTGGCTGTAAGCCGCCCTGAGTCCTCCGGGAGAAGGGCGGGGTATAAATATAATAAATCAAATCAAATCAAATCA
>NW_015392520.1:28969-33737 GCF_001527695.2 Protobothrops mucrosquamatus | reverse complement strand
CTCTCTCTCTCTCTCTCTGCGTTTTGTGTGTGTGTGTGTGTGTGTGAATGCTGAAATAAAACTCCTGGAGTTTCCAACCCAGAGCTAGGCAGCCTCATTAGCTGCTCCAGATAATTCGTTGTCGCAGCCCCCTTCCTGGCAGGAGATTTAGTGGCCCCCCCAGGCCCGGTCTCTTTTTTGAAAGGGAAAGTGTGTTGCGTGTGTGTGCGCGCGCGTACGAGGCCTGTGCCAAAATGGGTCCTGTCCCCAGGGGAGAGAGAGAGAGAGAGAGAGAGAAAGCCATTTCAGGATTTCTTCTCCGTGCTCCAGATAAGCAGGGATTGACACCAGACAAACCAGGAGAAAACAATATTTTAATCAAGCTACTGCCGAGGAAAACATTACAGGTCCACCAACACCAACAAGGGGTGGGGGGAGATGGGGGCATTGAGTAGCCATCTCTCCCCCTCCCCAACACATGACCCTTACCTGCGCGCCCCCCCTCCTCCATTCCTGAGTTTCCCCAGCCTTCTCTTTCTTCCCTACGTTTTTTTTAGATCGCCATCTGGGGAAAATATCCCTGGGCCTCTGACCAGGTGCAGAGTGCGTTCTCTTCTTTGCAACCCCGTTGGGACACGCCTGGCCAGGTTTGCTGACTTGTCAGCTTTCTAGAAAGTGAAGATTATGGGGTGAAGGAATCACGTTTGCAACTAGATTAATTCAGTCGTGTCAACTTCCACAAGCCCACATTTAATAGGACACCCGAGATTGGCCCCGGGTTCAAACCGGCATTAAAAAAGAGAGAGATGGGGTTGCCTTGATCTGTTATGTTAAGGATCAGCATTTGCATAAGGGGCTCGCTGCTAGAACAGAATAGAATATAAAATATAAAATATAAAATATAAAATATAAAATATAAAATATAAAATATAAAATATAAAATATAAAATATAAAATATAAAATAATATAAAATAATATAAAATAATATAAAATAATATAAAATAATATAAAATATAAAATATAAAATATAGAATTAATAGAATAGAATAGAATAGAATAGAATATAGAATATAGAATATAGAATATAGAATATAAAATATAGAATTGGAATATAGCAGTGATGGCGAACCTTTTAGAGACCGAGTGCCCAAACTGCAACCGAAAACCCACTTATTTATCGCCGGGTGCCAGGTGGGCATGGCCCATTGGGTGGGCGTGGCTGTGGTCATGGCAGATTGGGTGGGTGCGGCCAAGGTGGGTGTGATCACCTCGATGTTGCTCGTGGGGAGGGACGCCTGTGGGGGGCGGGGAGGGTTGGGGGAGATCCAGGGGGTCTCTGGCAGGTGGGGCGGTGGGCAGGAGGCTCGTCCTGCGGGCTGAGGCGAGGCAAGGTGGGGTTGCCATTGTCACAGGGCAAGGGGAGGCAGGGGCCGGGGCGGCTGCTGCCTGACATTATCGGCCCCTGCACACACAGGCCAGCGAGCGCATGGGTGCTGGGATGCATCTGGCCATGTGGGACCTCAGCGAGTTAGCAGGCGGCTGGTTGAAGAGGGACGGTTGCCATCTCCGGGGCATGGCGCGTGTGCCCACAGAGAGGGCTCTGAGTGCCGCCTCTGGCACACGTGCCATACATAGGTTTGCCACCACTGGAATATAGAATAGAATAATGATAATAGAATAGAATATAGAATAATGATAATAGAATAGACTAATACAGAATATAGACTAGAATACTGATAATAGACTAGAATACTGATAATAGAATATAGAATGTAGATAGAATAGAATATAGAATAGAATAGAATATAAAATGGAATATAGAATATAGAATGGAATATAGAATAGAATATAGAATATAGATAGAATACAATATAGAATACAATATAGAAACTAGAATAGAGTGGAGTGGAATAGAATAGAATAGAATAGAATATAGAATTAGAATAGAATATAGAATTAGAATATAGAATAGAATACTGATAATCGAATAGAATAGAATATAGAATACTGATAGTAGAATAGAATAGAACAATATAGAATAGAATACTGATAATAGAATAGAATACTGATAATAGAATATAGAATATAGATAGAATAGAATAGAATATAGAATAGAATATAGAATATAGAATAGAATATAGAATATAGAATAGAATATAGAATATAGATAGAATACAGTATAGAATACAATATAGAAAATAGAATAGAATATAGAATATAGAATAGAATATAGAATATAGATAGAATACAGTATAGAATACAATATAGAAAATAGAATAGAATAGAATAACAGAGTTGGAAGGGACCTTGGAGGTCATCTAGTCCAACCCCCTGCTCAGGCAGGAAACCCTACCTACACCATTTCAGACAAATGGCTGTCCAATCTCTTCTTAAAAACTTCCAAAATCTCACCTGTGCTTTTGGATAGGGATGGTCACAATAGCTGGTCACCTTGACATAGTTGCATGTAAAAATCCAGCATCTCAGGGATACGTTTAACAATTTCATTTTATTTTATTTAAAAGGTTGAAAGGGGGGTGGGAAATTGAGCAGAGACAGAATAAAACTAAACAAAAGACATTGGGGAAAAAAAGTTAAAAAAAATAAAATAAAATTGTTAAACAAAATGGTTAAGCAATCTTGGGGATCTGTGTTTCCACCCGCCTTCCTTTGATGTTCTAATTTTCTAAAGGGAAGGATTTTTATTTATTTTTTTTAAAAAAGAAAGCTTGTTCTACTTTTCTTTTTTAAAAGAAAAATAGAAAATAGAGTCATATTCCAGTTTTGTTCTCCTGGAATATTGCTCTGGATCTGCAAAGCTGGTTTAATGATGTGCGTGAGAATCTGCATGTGGATATCATTTAAATCAGGGGTCTTCAAACTTGGCCCTTTGATGACTTGTGGACTTCAACACCCAGAATTCCTCAGCCAGGCACGCGTGCCTGGCTGAGGAATTCTGGGAGTTGAAGTCCACAAGTCATCAAAGGGCCAGGTTTGAAGACCCCTGACCAAGGCCTGTAAGATCTGTGGACTTCAACTCCCAGAATTCCTCAGCCTGGGTGCCTGGCTGAGGGATTCTGGGAGTTGAAGCCCACAGGTCCTAAAAGGGCCACATTTGAAGACCCCTGACTTAGGAGAACACGTTTTGTAGCACTGGGGTGAATCTGGAGGGCTCCCCGTTGGGGATTGTGGTTGTTAGTTTGCTAACGCCGCACAGGAGTGTCACACAAACGACAACAGCGTTGCAACTTCCTCATTTCACCCACCCGGCCCAGGCAGAGGCTGCATGTGCAGAGTGCAGATGCATCAGCACAGTCTTCCCAATTTGGGGGGTCCGTGTCACAATGAGCAGATTTGAAGATCCTGTCTGGTCCCGCAGCGGTTCCTCGTGTTCTCTTTCGCACCCGGCACCCCCTTCCCCAGAGCCCCCCGCCGAGATAATCCCTTGCCCCCCCCCACTGCCACGCCTGCTTGTGCTTCTACAAAACCTCTCCTACACAACGCCTCTACCCACTCACAGATGCCAACCTGGCACCAGCCCACGGCACGGCCTCTGTTCTTAGTGGGAAGAGTAGAGACCCCAGGAGGGGGGGGGCTGTGCCTGTTCGGGCTCTCCAGGACCAGTCGGGGTTCGACGCCTCGCCCCCCCTCCCTCCATTCTCCCCCCTCCCTCCATGGTGCTGGGAAGGGGGGCATGTTGGAGGTTTGAAAAGCTGGCTGCCCCGAGCAAGCATTTTTCTGTCGTTTCTGGATTTCTAAAAAAAAAAAAAATATTAAAGTTCCTAGCATAGCCCCTTCCTGGTTACTGGCATTTCCTGGTGGTCTCCCATCAATAGAATAGAATGGAATGGAATGGAATAGAATAGAATAGAATAGAATATAGGAATATAGGAATATAGGAATATAGAATAGAATAGAATAGAATAGAAATTAGAATAGAATAGAAAATATATTAGAATAGAATAGAGTAGGAGTAGAGTAGGAATAGAATAGAATACTGTAGAATAGAATATAGGAATATAAGAATATAGGAAAATAGAATAAAATAGAATAGAATAGAATATAGGAATATAGAATAGAATAGAATAGAATAGAATAGAATAGAATAGAATAGAATAGAATAGAATAGAATAGAATATAGGAATATAGAATAGAATAGAATAGAATAGAATAGAATAGAACAGAATAGAATAGAATAGAATAGAATAGAAAATATATTAGAATAGAATAGAGTAGGAGTAGAGTAGAATAGAATAGAATATAGGAATATAGGAAAATAGAATAGAATAGAATAGAATAACAATATAGAATAGAATAGAATAGAATAGAATAGAATAGAAATAAGGAACAGAACAGAACAGGACAGGACAGGACAGGACAGGACAGAATAGCAGAGTTGGAAGGGACCTTGCAGGTCATCTAGTCCAGCCCCCTGCCCAAGCAGGAGTTCCTATACACCATTTCTGACCTGGGCCTGGGGCTGCTTTGCTTTTAGTTCAGTTGTGTGTGTGTGTGGCTGGGTGTGGATGTCCTCTCTTCTGCTTCTCAAACAAGAGAAGGGTGGAGAATGAGAAGGGTTCGGCTTCGTGGGGAGGGGCAGGTGGGGTCTGGGGGGGGAGGCTCCCGGAGAGCCAGACTGCAAGGGTTTGGCGGATGAGAGGACGCTGGGAACTGTAGTCGTTGCTTCCGGATTGAGGGCGTTGCATTCTCTGCCGTGTCTCAGGCTGGCATCTTCCTTGGTGGTGGTGGGGGGGGTTGTACCTTGTGGGGGTCTGGGGGCAGAGAGAG
>NW_015392520.1:25652-28777 GCF_001527695.2 Protobothrops mucrosquamatus | reverse complement strand
GGGGGGCTGGGGTCTCAAACCCTTAAGGCTAAAACGGGCCAAGCAGTCAGTCTGGTCAAACATGGAAGCTTTTAGGGGAAGGGTCTCCTCTGCCCTGGTCAGACCCGCCCCCCCGTGGGTCCAGTTTAAAAGGGGCTGGGGGTTGTGAGAGGTCCAGAGGGGGGAGGGGGGGTCCACAGTTCTTCAGAGCTCCGGGCCCATTTAGCCACGAGGTGGATGAGGGGTGATGTTGTCCTCACCCAGAAAGGTGGGTGGGTGGGCTTCTTCTCTGTGCCCCCCCCGAAGGGCAGGAGTTGAACCCAGGCCTGGTCCTAACCCCAGGGGTGTGGTGGGTATAAAGGAGGAATTCCCTGGTGGGAGGGGCACTTGAACTGGGGAAGATGCTACCTTGAACCCGGGGCTGGGTCCTATCTCGAACACGGGGCTCGGCTAGACGGCCTCTGAAGTCCCCCCTGACGAAAATGAACCCCATTGAAATGACTCTACAACAGGGAAGAACAAGTTGGGAAGGGGGGGGGCTTGATGGGGGAGGAGAGGGAAGCTTGGGAAGATGAAAGGGGGGGCTGTTCCTTTGCTAAATTGGGGTTTTTTTCTCCCCCAGTCTCGCACCCTTGGGAGAAAGACTGCAATTCCCAGAATTCTTTGCAACTCTGTTGGCTGGGCATCCTGGGAACTGCCGTGCCAGGGGAAATAGGGGCTGAATATTGGGGGGGGGAATTGGGGAGGGGTCCCCACTTTGGCCTAATAATGATCCTAATAATTAAAAGAGACCGGCCTCTCGTTCATACGTAGCATGCCTGACAGAAGAGCTGTTAAAAAGTGGAAAGTTCTGGTCCGCGGATGCTTTTATTTGCTTTATTTACTCGTTCTTTATTTTTAGACTTTTTAAATCACGCTTTTATTATTTGGTGAGTAATTCAAGGGAACAAATATGCCTAGTGCTTTTTCTTCCTCTTATTTCAACAACAACCCTGTGAGGTGGGTTGGCCTGAGAAAGCCCAGCCGGCTTTCAGGCCTAAGGTGGGACTAGAACTCACATCTCCTGGTGATTGGCTCAAAGTCACCCAGGTGGCTTTCGTGCCTAAGGCGGGACTAGAACTCATCCTCTCCTGGTGATTGGCTCAAAGTCACTCAGCTGGCTTTCATGCCTAAGGCGGGACTAGAACTCACCGTCTCCTGGTGATTGGCTCAAAACCATCCAGGTGGCTTTCGTGCCTAAGGCGGGACTAGAACTCTCCGTCTCCTGGTGATTGGCTCAGTCACCCAGCCGACTTTCAGGCCTAAGATGGGACTAGAACTCACCTTCGCCTGGCGATTGGCTCAAAGTCACCCATGTGGCTTTCATGCCTAAGGCGGGACTAGAACTCATCCTCTCCTGGCGATTGGCTCAAAGTCACCCAGGCGGTCTTCATGCCTGAGGTGGGACTAGAACTCACATCTGGTGATTGGCCCAAAGTCACTCAGCCGGCTTTCATGCCTAAGGCGCGACTAGAACTCACCGTCTCCTGGTGATTGGCCCAAAGTCACCCAGGTGGCTTTCTTGCCTAAGGCGGGACTAGAACTCATCCTCTCCTGGCGATTGGCTCAAAGTCACCCAGGCGGTCTTCATGCCTAAGGCGGGACTAGAACTCTCCGTCTCCTGGTGATTGGCCCAAAGTTACTCTGCTGGCTTTCATGCCTAAGGCGGGACTAGAACTCTCCGTCTCCTGGTGATTGGCTCAAAGTCACCCAGCCAGCTTTCATGCCTAAGGCGGGACTAGAACTCACATCTCCTTAGTTTCTAGCCAGGTGCCTTAACCACTAGAGCGAACTGTTGCTATTCCAGGTGCTCTAAGGTTTGATTAAAAATAATCTGAAAAAAAAATGATGAATTATCGGGAGCTGCAGATTGAAATCCATTTTTCCCCACTAACGGTACTTAAAGAATTTCCGTGCTGTCTGGAAATATCGAATTTATCAGGTTGAATACATAAATTTATATAAAAATGGCCGGCGTTCTTTGTCGCTACCTTGATCATTCTTGGTTAGGCCTTGAATGGTTCAGTTCCACCCACCCCTCCAGCCTTAGGCTGCGAATCCAGACTGTCCATTCCCCACCCCATAATCCCTGCCCGGGGGGAACAAGCCTTGATGACATCACGGCTTCGTTGACGTGTCGCCGCCCCAACGAAGAAGCCGTGGTTTGTGGCATCCTCCTGAGGAGATTTCAAATTTGCATTTCCAGATGCAAATTTCCGCAACAGCCCTCCAGCCTCCCCTTGCCCACGGGACGTTGGACTCCAAAGCCCATCCGCCCCGGGCAGGGGCTGATGGTTGTTGTAGTCCAAACACACACACCCCCAAAGAGGGTTCAGGTTGGGAAGCTGGGCTGACGTCCTTCCTTGCCCCCTGACGGAGGGGAGGGTCATTTCGGCCTGGGGGAGGGTGAGGGTGGGGTTGCTCCCCCCTCTTTCAAATAAAATAGCCCCTCCCTCCCCAATACATTTGTTCAGCCCCTCCCACTTGAGGACGGTCCCCTTCATTTGCATCCCCAGAGGGAGATGCTGTTGTCATGGTGTCGCCATGGCGACTGTTGTCAGCGGCCACTGGAGGTGGAAGAAAAAGAGGGAAAGCGTGCAAAATGGAGGAGGGGGGAGAGAGGTGAGTGGGTGGGTGGGGAGCTGAGCGGGACTTCAGCCCACTTGGATTCCAGGCCAAACAGCTTGCCCCCCCCCCGTGGCTACCCCACCAGGACGACGCCTACCGGTGTGTCCCAATTTGGCATCCGCTTGGAGTTCCCTTGGGCCCTCTCCTCCCTTTCCCTTTGCCCCGTCTCCCTCCATCCGGGACTTAACCCCACCAGCTATTCAGGGTACCCACATTTTGCGCCCCGCACTCGGCAACCCGCTGTGCAATATTTGGTTTATTCTATTTATGTTATGTTATGTTATTTTATTTTATTTTATTTTATTATTTTATTTTATTATTTTATTTTATTATTTTACTTTTATTTTTATCTTATTCTATTTATTTTATTTTATTATTTTATTTTATTTTTATCTTATTTTATTCTGTTTTATTTTATTTTACTTTATTTTACTTTATTTTATTATTTATTTTATTTTATTATTTTATTTTTATTTTTA
>NW_015392520.1:7125-25312 GCF_001527695.2 Protobothrops mucrosquamatus | reverse complement strand
CACTTCCACCCCTCTCTCTCCCCCCCCCTCCCCACATCCCGAAGGTTTTCCAGAAGAGTTTTTCCCTCTTGGGTCAGTAAATCTACCCACCTCTAACTGCACCTTTTCCCCCCACCAGGTAAATGGAACGGAAGGCGAGATGGAATATGAAGAGATCACACTAGAGAGGGTAATTTTGTGTGTGTGTGTGTGTGTGTGTGTGTGAGATCGGGGACAAGGAAGTCATTTATGTTGCTGTTTCTCAACTTTGCAACTTTAAGATTTGTGGACTTCAACTCCCAGAATTCCACAGCCAGCTGAGGAATTCTGGGAGTTGAAGTCCACGGGACTCAAGGATGCCTTCCTGGCTGGGGAATTCTGGGAGTTGAAGTCCTCGGTTGCAGTCGTATGGGGTCCATTTGCACTTAGACCTTGCTCTCTCCCAGGGCAACTCCGGGCTGGGGTTCAGCATCGCCGGGGGCACCGACAATCCACACGTTGGCGACGACCCCAGCATCTTCATCACCAAAATCATCCCTGGAGGGGCGGCCGCTCAAGATGGCAGATTAAGGTGAACACCTAGAAACCTGGCCCTCCTGGTGGTCTCCCATCCCAGGACTCACCAACCCTAGCCCTGCAACGGTCGTAAGTGTGAAATGCGGCCGTAAGTCCCTTTTTTTTCTCCAAAGGGTCACTAAGCGAGTGCTCGTAAGTTGAGGACGGCCCGTAATTTATTTTAATTCGTGCGTTCCCTTTCTCCCAGCCGCCCGACTCAACCAAGTGACTCTGGGCGGAATTACAATCCTGATTTTTTGGGGGTGGGGTCTGATTTCTCCCCCGGAAACAGAGTGAACGACAGCATCCTCTTTGTGAACGATGTGGACGTACGGGAGGTGACCCACAGCACGGCGGTGGAAGCGCTGAAGGAGGCCGGCTCCATCGTGCGCCTCTACGTCATGCGTCGGAAACCGCTGGCGGAGAAGGTGCTCGAGATCAAGCTGATCAAAGGCCCTAAAGGTAACCCCCCCTGGTCCCCCAGGGCTTCCCACGGACCTATGGGAGCTTGTATCCCCCCTCTTTAGGGCTCTGTTGCTTCGGTGAACCCCAGTTCCCGTTTGGGTGAAGCCACATTACCCCCCCAAATCAGTCTTTCTCAACTTCAGCAGCTTTAAGATGGGTGGACTTCAACTCCCAGAATTCCCTAGCCAGCCATGCCTTTCTTCCTTTTCTGTTTTTTTCTCCTATGCCCCCTAGAGCGGAGAGATTGCAGAGAAAGGGATGACAAGAGAGTACGCGGGCCACAATGGGTGTACCTAGCGAAAGGGATAGCATTAGCGCCAGGGAATTCTGGGAGCTGAAGTCCACCCGTCGTCAAGTGGCCAAAGTTGACAAGCACCGTCCTGAGTAGAGACTTTATGTCTGGTTCTGCTTCTGATCGTAGAGAAAAAAGATCTTCTCCACCATCCCATGATCCCTAGCACGGCTAATGGAACCTCCCGTGGCAGGCACAGTGTATCTTTAAATGCCACGTGCTGGGCACAAATGAGGGAGAAGGGCCGTTGCATCCATGCTGCCTTTTAGTACGAAATGTCAGTTCTAATTGTTATCCAGATGCTCATGTCATGCAGTGGATCCTGGCATGGGATAGTACCAGGCCGCGGCCTGTTGGCCACTGGGCCCCGGGAATAGCTGGCGAGCCTGCCCCACTGGCGGTAGCACCATTTGCGCATGCGTGGGAACGCTAGCATTGCCGCCAGTGTCAACGCAGGCGCCTGCGGCCCATTTGCGCACACACGCCTGTGCCAGCGCGTGTTCCGTGGGGACACATGGCCTGTTTGCACATGCGCTAGGCAGCTCACGTCCCATTGGTGCACGCAGCCCACTTGAGCACGCATGCACACACTAGCACCACCATCGTGCATGCGCCTGTTTGCACATGCACGCGCGGGCCGTGTGCGCGCATATTTCCCTGCCTCTCCCTTTTCTTCTGAGCTGTCCAGCCAGAAAGGTTGGGAAATTCTGGACTAGATGATGTTAGAGATTGTACAGGAAACTTCTTAAAATGGTTAAAACCGCTACCGTGAGTGGTGTGGAGCTTGCCACATATTCCCGTGGCCTGTTGTGGACCCGGTACCGGGCTGTGAACCATAGGTGGTGGACCCCTGTGTTAAAAACGAATTCAGCTCTAAGAAAATGTTTCCTCCAGAAGGTGACTTCCTCACGAACTTTCTTCTCTGGACTTCCTCCGCAGGGCTGGGCTTCAGCATTGCGGGCGGTGTGGGCAACCAGCACATCCCGGGGGACAACAGCATCTACGTCACCAAAATCATTGAGGGCGGGGCAGCCCACAAGGACGCGCGGCTGCAGATCGGGGACAAAATCCTGGCGGTAAGGCCCGGGCTGGGCGGGGCTGTGGTGGGCTGCCCAAGAACCAGGGTGGGGGAACGGCCTTACAAGAATTCCCCCAAAATTAAATCTAGAGATAGCCAAAAGGATTAGATAATTTCAATCCAGATTAATAAGGGTTGATAGATCTGGCCATAATGCTTCAGATATCTTCAGTTCCATTCAGTTTAACTTTACTCAACTCAACCCAACTCCATTCAAGTTAACTTAACCCAACCCAACCCAACTCAACCTAACTACTCAGCTCAGCTTAATTTAACCTTACTCAACCCAACCCAATTCAACTCAACCTAAGTTAACCTTACCCAACCCAATTCAATTCAACTCAACCCAATTTAACCTTACTCAACCCAACTCAATTCAACTCAACCTAAGTTAACCTTACCCAACCCAACTCAATTCAACTCAACCTAATTTAACCTTACCCAACCCAATTCAATTCAACTCAACCTAATTTTACCTTACCCAACTCAACAACTCATCCTAACTCAATTGAAGTTCATCAAATCCAACCCAACCCAACCCAACTCTTCAGCACTACTCAATTTAACCTTACCCATCCCAACAATTGAACTCAACCCAATTTAACTTTACCAAACCCAACTCAACTCATCCCAATTCAACTGAAGGTCACTAAGCCCAATCCAACTCAACCCAACCCAACCCAACTCTTCAATGCTACTCAACCTAACTTAATGTTACCCAACCCAACAATTCAGCTCAAGCCAATTTAACCTTTCCGAACCCAACTCAACTCATCCCAACTCAATTGAAGTCAATCTAAGCCAACCCTACTCAACCCAACCCAACTCTTCAACTCAACCCAATCCAACTCTTCAATTCTACTCAACCCAACCCAACCCAACCTAGCCCAACCCAACCCAACTCATGAACTGGTGCCTTTAAGTCATGATATGTGTGATGTAACCGGCTCTTTCTTCCTGTCGGCACCCCTAAGCATAGGCTGGGGGAAATTATTCACAACTTTCCACAAGAGGGGATCTTTCAGTGAGCGGGATTACATCTCCCTTCATCTCCGATGTGTAATTCCCCATTGCTGGCTGGGGAATTCTGGGAGTTAGAAGTCCACACTTTTGAAAGTTCCCGAGGTTGAGAAATGCTGAGCTAAGCAGATGCTCAGTTTGTAACGAACCAGGATGAAGATGGGTTGAGTGGGAGGCGGAGTGCCTTCACCCAACGCCACAGGTGAGTCTGTCAATCAACAGCCCTTTCTTCCCCTCCCCTGCAGGTGAACAATGTGAGTCTGGAGGACGTCATGCACGAAGACGCTGTGGCAGCTCTGAAGAACACCTTTGACATTGTCTACCTGAAGGTGGCCAAGCCCACCACCCTCGACCTGAACGACTCTTACGCCCCTCCTGACCTCACTTCCTGTGAGTGGCTTCCCGCCCCTTCCTCCTGATCTCTCCACCTCCTCCCCTCTTAGACAACCTCATAACGGAGGCATCCTTGGTCAACCGTGGGCTTGCGAACGACCCTGGCTACTCCAGAGAAAACCCAACTAAACTCATCATTCTTGCAAAACTAGGGATTTTTTTTTGTATCTCTGGCTGTGGGGGACCTTAAAGAGCTTTATTTTTAACATTTGCGGAGCTTCACTGATCTATTAAAAAAATATGTTACTCTCCACCAACACATAAGAAATATACTGTATATATATATATATATATATACTTTTAATTCTACGCGGGAGAAAACCCGAATAACTAAAGACCTACATATATATATATATATATATATGCAGGTCTTGGCGTTTTCGGGTCTTTTCCCGTGTAAGATTGAGAGTATCTTGGCGACGTTTCGACGAGGTCCCACTCGTCATCTTCAGGCTGGGGTCTTCGGCTTCGTGCTTGTGCGAGCCAAGTGTGATCGGAGCTGCCGTCTCTCTATAAATATTGGTGGGGGGGTGTGGAGTGCTGGCTTAGTTGCTGTAGTTGGGTTGGTTGGCTGTGTTGGAGCTATTGTTTGCGGATTGTTCGGCTGTTTCGTAACATCCTGAATAGTTGAGGGGCTGGCTGTGTGCCCATTAGTCTTTTGTGTTATAACGACCTGGGTAATGGGTTGTGTGATTACATCCTGAGATCTAGTGTAGTGATATCCTGAGTTTTGTGTTGCAACATCCTGGGTGGTTGGCTGTGTTGGTGGCTCACACAAGCATGAAGCCGAAGATGACGAGTGGGACCTCGTCAAAACGTCGCCAAGATACTCTCAATCTCACACGGGAAAAGACCCGAATACGCCAAGACCTGCATACCTGTACCCGTGAAAATCTACGAAAACACACACACACACACACACACACATATATATTTGCAAATTCTGAATTAAAGGTCTTTGCCTCTGCAAAAATGCCACCTCCCCCTTTTTTAATCGTGCTTCCTTCCCTTTTGGTTTTTTGCATGTTCGTTTGGCATATAAATCCAATAAATCATCATTATTATTCTTCTTTATGATTAGCTTACTCTCATCACCTGGACAACGAAATCGGTCATCAGAGTTACCTGGGTAGCGACTACCCACAAGCCATGACCCCCACCTCTCCTCGGAGGTACTCCCCCATCCCGAAAGAGCTGATGGGGGAGGAAGATATTCCCAGGTAAGTTCTGGCTCCGCCTCCTGGGGGGTGTGGCATCCGCGCACCTGCCACAGAGTCTTGGCCACGCCGTTCGCTGTCCGTGGTGCTGAAGGCGGCTGTGGATTCAGCACCAAGGGCAGCGAACGGCTCTTCTTGACTGCGACTGGGCCCAACATTTATGCCGTTCGGTGAGCTTTGCCCCATTTTACGACCTTTCCCGCCACTGTTGTTAAGGGAATCACTGTGGTTGTTAAACGAGGAACATGGTTAAGGGAATCACCAAAGGGGATCGCATGATCTCCGGGACGCCGCAACCGTCATAAATACAAGTCAGTGGCCAACACGGTTTCAATTTGGAGTGAGTCCGGCGGGCTGCCAAAAGGGCATGTGGCCACCGCAGAGGAAGACGTGAAGGATTGGGGTTCGTTTCGTCTGAAAAAGAGACCAAGCGGAGATCTGAGTACAGATTGTAATTAGCTGAAAGGGTTAGGGAGGCAGGCCAAGGAAGGAATCGCGCGAGACACCAGGAGGAGGGGAGTCCGTTTCAAACTCGGCAACTTGAAGGTGTACGGACTTCAACTCCCAGAGTAGCCCAGCCAGCAGGGGAGCGGGGGTTGGACTAGATGACCCCCTGGGACCCTTTTAAGTTTCACACCCTCGCTTTTTCTCTCTCCAGGGAACCGCGTCGCATCGTGATCCACCGTGGCTCAACAGGGCTGGGGTTCAACATTGTGGGGGGCGAAGACGGCGAGGGCATTTTCATCTCCTTCATCCTGGCCGGAGGACCAGCTGACCTCAGCGGGGAACTTCGGAAAGGGGACCAGATCCTCTCAGTAAGATCCTTCCCCCCCCCCCGTCCCACTCCTGCTGATCCCTCCAAGGGGGGGACGGCGTGGTGGGGGGCCTGGGGTTGAGCCAGAAGCAGGATAATAAGCATTATACTGCTTATCAGAAGATATATATAATATTTATTACACTGCTTAGTATATTGCTCGCTATCCTGCTTACTATAATATATGTAATATTTATTATAATATTTATTATAGTTTATTATACTGCTTATTATAATATATATAATATTTGTTATAATATTTATCATACTGCTTAGTATATTGCTCGCTATCCTGCTTACTATAATATATATAATATTTATTATACTTTATTATACTGCTTATTATAATATACAATATTTATTATATTTATTAGTTTATTATACTGCTTATTATAATATACAATATTTATTGCAATATTTAGTATGGTTTATTATATTGCTTATTATAATACACATTTATTATAATATTTATTATACTGCTTATAATATATATAATATTTATTGTAATATTTATTATACTGGTTATTATACTGCTTATCATAATATATGTATGTATGTATGTATGTATGTATGTATGTATATATATATTATATTATAAAGCAGTATAATAAGCAGTGTGTGGCAGCAACTAAAGAAGCTAACACAAACCCTGGGTTGTATAAACAGAGGCATAGAATCAAAATCAGGGAAGTATTAGTATCGCTTTGTAAATCCTTAGTAAGGCCACACCTGGAATACAGCATCCAGATTTGGTCCCCACATTACAAAAAAGATGTTGAGTCTTTGGAAAAAGTGCAGAGAAGAGCAACAGAGATGATCAAAGGCCTGGAGACTAAAACATACGAAGAACAGCTGCAGGATTTGGGTCTGGCCAGTCTAGAGAAAAGGAGGACTAGGGGGGACATGATAGCAGTATTCCAGTATTTGGGGGGGGGCTGCCACAAAGAAGAGGGGGTCACATTATTCACCAAAGCACCAGAGGGAAGGATGAGAAACAAAGCTTGGAAACTGATCAAAGAGAGAAGCAACCTGGAATTAAGGAGAACCTTCCTGACAGTGAGGACAATCAACCAGTGGAATAGCTTGCCATCAGAAGTTGTTGGTGCTCCATCACTGGAGATTTTTAAGAAAAGACTGGACAGCCACTTGTCTGAAATGGTATAGGGTCTCCTGCTTGAGCAGGGGGTTGGACTGGAAGACCTCCAAGGTCCCTTCCAGCTCTTCTGATCGCTTATTAACCTCTTCCGACAGGTCAACGGCGTGGATCTCAGGAACGCTACCCACGAACAAGCTGCCATCGCTCTGAAAAACGCCGGGCAGACGGTCACCATTATCGCCCAGTACAAGCCAGATGGTAACAATTTTTTTGGGGTGGGGGAGAGAGAGACCCAACGCGGGGCACACGAGTGGATACGGGAGACAGGGTGGATGAAAATCAACCCTCAAACTGGAAAGTGGCGAGGAGGGGGGGGATTAAGTGTGAAAAACGGTCATAAGTCCCCTTTTCCTGGTCCGTAATGGTCACTAAATGAACTGCTGTAGAACTGTGTCTGTCTCTGTATTGTGCCATGCACAACAAAGAGGCATGGCTTTGGTCTCAGCTGCCATCTTGACTTTTTCGACCCGCCCTGGGTGGAAACGTCTGCAGAGGAGGGGGCTGTTTGAAATGGGGGTGGGGGGGACATTGAGATGTCACCTGTCGCTTTTGGAGGTGTCAGTGATCATCTCTGTGTTTGATGCTTCTCAAGCTGGTGACCTTTAAGAGGGGAGGACTTCAACTCCCAGAATTCCCCAGACAGTCACGCCTGTTTTTATTCTCCTATTATCTCCTAGAGCAGAGAGATCGCAGAGGGAGGTATTAAAAGAGAGTAAGCAGGCCACAATGGGTGTACAGATCAAAAGGAATGTATTCATGCCAGGGAATTCTGGGAGTTGAAGTCCTCACCTCTTAAAGTTCCCAAGGTTGAGAAGTACCAGATTTGATTATCTTTGGGGGCATTTCAATTCTACAACTCCGTGATTCTGTGACCCAGCGTCACACAAAGACACACAGACCCGTTTCCCGATCTCTTCCCCTTTCTAGAGTACAGCCGCTTTGAAGCCAAGATCCACGATCTGCGGGAACAGCTGATGAACAGCAGTTTGGGTTCAGGAACCGCCTCGCTTCGGAGTAACCCCAAAAGGGGCTTCTACATCCGGTGAGCCCCCAGCCCTTAGGACCCCCATTCCAGAGTCCAGGGGTGTCCCCCCCCCAAAAAAAATAAAAATCACCAGAGGGGTGGTAACTATATTATTTTAAAAATAAGAATCTGTGAACTTTCCTGGTGGAAATGTCCCGTTCACAGATAGTCCTCGACTTTTTAAGAAGAGACTGGACAGCCGTTTGTCTGAAATGATATAGGGTTTCGTGCTTGAGGAACTGTATATGCAGCCCATCTCACCATCCAGCGAATTTAAGGGAAGGGGCAAGTTTGAAACAGTCCGTGACATTTTGGCCTTCTCACCTGTTCGCCCACTCCCATCCCCCCCTCCATCGAACAGGGCTCTCTTCGACTACGACAAGACCAAGGATTGTGGCTTCTTGAGCCAAGCTCTGAGTTTCCATTTTGGCGACGTCCTACACGTCATTGACGCTTCCGACGAGGAGTGGTGGCAGGCGCGACGTGTCCATCCGGATGGCGACAGTGACGAGCTTGGCTTTATTCCCAGCAAGAGGCGGTAAGGGAGAGGATCTTTGGGGAGGGGAGGGGTCTCTCCTGCAACTTTCGAAAGTGGGGTTCAGGGCACACAGAGACACACACTACATATCCATGCATTAAAATGTGTTCGGCTGTGGCCAAATTCTCCCATCTTGGAACATGTCTGTGGTCTTGCCTGGTTGTGCAAAAACCACCAAATCCCTTTGTGGTCGCCAAAAATTGATATGCTAGATCGTGTCAATCGATCTCGTAAAATCAGTGTGAAGATGCTCAATTCTTAGTGGCAAAATTTGATGTGCCATTTGGGGTGGTTTTTAATGGTGGGGAGGCGTCTTTGGGCAGTTGGAGAAGATCCTGGACTTTGGCGATTGTTGGGGGGCTGAGAAGGAAGGCCTTGGGGTCCCCAACTGATGCGCCTTCTCTCTCTCTGCCTTCTGCAGGGTCGAGCGACGGGAGTGGACGCGGTTAAAAGCAAAGGTGAGTCCATCCTTGGTCTTGCAAAAGACGGGGTTCAGGACCCCAACATAACTGTGGGGCATTTGTCAAGAACTGTACACTGAGAGATAATTTGGAATTACCGAGAAGTGACTAATCTGGAGTCTGGCCAAACCCTCTCTGATGACAGGTAGTTCTCGAGTTATGACCATTCGGAGTTACGTCATGAAATCACGTGATCCTGCTCTGGGCGCTTGGCAGCTGGCTCGCATTTACAACCGGTTGCAGGGCCTCACAATTATGTGAATGCATAATTTGTGACATTTCCTGCTGGCTTTCCCAGAAAGTCACTGGGGAAGACGGCAGGAAAAGTTGCAGGTCACTGATGTTAGTTTTCCTCACCTGACCCTCTAAACATGCACTGACTCAGCCACTTGCACAGCCCCATACACAGTGGTGGGATTCAGCCAGTTCGCACCACTTCGGCAGAACCGGTAGCTAATTTTTTGTTGCCCAGGCCCAGAACGGACTTCCGGAAGTGACATCCATGCAGAGAACCGGTTGTTCACATATTTGATCCCACCACTGCCTGTACACCCTTCTCAACCGTGCCTCCCTTGCATACTCATACACCATCCCCGAGCCTTGCTGCACCTCCCCACTACTTGTGCACTCCCATGCACCCTTCCCAAGGTTCATCATGTCCCTTACACCCTCATACACCCTCAGCCCCACTATGCCTCCCTCACACTCTTGTACACTCTACACACCCTTGTCACCCCTCCCCTGCCACTCACACACCCCGGCAATTTCCCCCCCCCCATCCAAGGCTTTCCAGGCCTCCCCTGCCACTCGCACACTCCTGTACATCAGCAGCTTACCTACCTGCCACCTGCTTGCAAACACCTGGGATCGGCAACTTCCGATTAGCTTTTGGTAGTGGAGCCAGCAGGAAGCTTAAGGAGGTTCTCATCTAACCACCACTGTGATTCACTGTGATGAACAACCTCAGTTCGGACTGCAGGGATTGCTGTTACTAAGCCATGTGGGAATCCTACTCCCAATTGTCCCCTAACTCCAGGACAACCTGTAACACCTGTTATTAATTTGTTAGCTTGCAAGCTGGGAATTCAAAATTAAAGCCAACCTGTCTTCAAGGTGACGAGGTTGGGGCACCCAGCTCCAAGCCGTCCAGGCACGCTGCTCTCGTTGTGTGTGTGTGTGTGTGTGTGTGTGTGTGTGTGTGTGTGTGTGTGTAGAGGGATCTGTCCTGAATTAGCCCCGAAGATCTCTTCTGCAGCTTGGAAAAATCTTCCTAACGAGACATACCTGCGCGGTGTAGCAAAGACAGTTTAATGTCCATGGAGCAGCGCGTCCTGCAGGACACATGGACATACAGATCCATGTGTCCTGCAGGACAGAGTGGTGGGCTTTGTCCACATCTGGAGGACCTCTCAGGGTGGGACCAGCTGCCACCTTTTGTCCTGTGCCTGGAGTCCTGGGGAAGAAGCTTCCCATCCAGAGTCCACCCCTCCCCTTTTGAGGAGGAACATCCCTCCAGTGTCCACAAACATAGTCCTCACCTCCATCACAGAAACAGAGGTGTGCGTTCCCCTCTCTTTCTCTCCACTCCTCCTCTCTTCCTCTTCCTTATTTTCTCTTCCTTCCTTCCTCCTCCAGGATCGGGGCCCTGGATCAGGCTGTCAAGGTGGGTGCCAGTCTGTCCTGCTTCCTGAACCTTTGTTCACTTCTGGGTGACCCCCTTTTCCTCCCGTCTCCTTCCCTGCTTGCTGTCTGTTTCTCTCCGCTGTCCCTGTTCTCCTCCTCCTCCTCCTCCTCCTCCTCCTCCTCCTCCTCCAGGAAGAATATTTGACCACATTCCCTATTTTTCCTCTGCAGGTCGAGAAGATGCTGTGTTGAGCTACGAAACCGTTGTGCAGATGGAAGGTGAAAACCCCCCATTTCTGGCTTTTTTGCTCGTCCCCCCGCTGGTGCTGTGGTTCACAACATCGGTGTCCCATCTTCCAGGGCAAATGCGGTGGACAGAAAAGCTGTGTGAACCCCCCTCCCCCAAATGGAGTTAAAAAAAGGAAAAACATAGGCAATTCAGGAAAGACGTAGAAATGGTTATCAGATGTAGATATGGGAATGAAGAACCCATCGCTGGTCAAGGCAGCTGAAAGGCTTCTCTGAATCGGCTGGGAGTGATGGAAGGTGTAGTCCAACACTTCTGAAAGGCAGCAGATTGGCGCAGGGGGGTTGGTTCCTTGGCCAAACTCTCTGTCAAACCCCCCACATACACACACACACACACTATGCCCCCCAGAATTTGCCTTCTTCTTTCAGTTCTTTCAATTTGATTTCTCCTTTGATATCACATCAAAGTCGAACAGTTCCAAAACAGCCAGAGAAAAAGCCATGAAGCCAATTTGGAACACCTGGGGAAATGTCCTGGATTTCTCCCACCTGCATGCTTGAGAAGGGGGTTGGACTAGATCAGGGGTCCCCAACCTGTGGGCCGCTGCCCGGTAGTGGACCGTAGCCTGCTGGCCACTGGGCCATGGGACAGGCTGGACAGTGGATGCGTGTGTGCATGCACACCCCCTCACTTGTGCTAGCGCCATGGCTGTGGGGCACAAAAACAGGATGCTGCGCTACGGGGTGCGAAAGCAGCCACCGCCGCACTCCAGGGCATGAAAATGGGACTCCGCCATGCCACGGGGTGTGGAAACGGGGTGCTGCCGCGCTGCGGGGTGCAAAAATGGGTCACTGCCGCACAAGGCACAAAAACGGATGCCATCGTGCAGAAACAAGACGCTGAGCCACGCAAGAATGGGGTAGGGTTAGTGTCACGCAGGTGCTAGCCCCGAACCCTTTGCAGCATGTAGGTGCTTGCGGCCACGTGCGCATGCACATGTGTAAAATGCTTCCCTCCCTCCCTTTTCCTCCGGTCCGCCAACCGACAAAGGTTGGTGACCTTTGGACTAGATGACCTCCAAGGTCCTTCCAATTTTGTTGTTCTAGTATTCTGCTAATTAATTCCCTTCCAATGCAGACACTTGCCTCTATAGGCCTTTTGCACCCCCGGGCTTATCTGCGGACGATAGCTGCCATCTTGAATTTTTGGACACACACAATCACACACAATCACACACACCACACACTTCCGGCATAGTCCCTTGTTTCCCAAGTCCTACTGTGCCCACTTTTAAATACAGGTACTCCTCAATGTACAATCGCAATTCAGCCCCAAATTTATATTGCTAAACGAGATACTTGTTAACTGAGTTTTGCCCCATTTTACAACCTTTCTTGGCGCGGTTATTAAGTGAATCACTTTAGTCGTTAAGTGAGTAACAGGGTTGTAAAGTGAATCCGGCTTCCCCATGGATTGTGCTCGTCAGAAGGTCGCAAAAAGTGGCCCCAGGATGCTGCGATTGTCATATATGAGTCAATTGCCAAGCATCCAAATTTTCATGATGCTGCAACTGTCATAAGTGTAAAAAAACGATCATAAGTCCCTTTTTTCAGTGCCATTGTAACTTTAAATGGTCACTAAATGAATTGTAAATCGAGGAATACTTGGACAACAATGATTCTGGGGAGTGGGGGAGACAGTGGTCTCCCCTTTTGTGGGAATCTTAACTCAGACACAATTGCAGTCATACCCTACCCACATTTGCACGCACTGTTGGGGCTATCCGCAAATGATCTCAGTGGCTCGAAATTTCGAGGTCCCTGCTTGGGTTTTGGATTCCCCCCCTTCTAATCATGATGACCCTTCCTCTTTTTAACTTGTCTGCCTTTTGTTCCAGTTCATTATGCCCGTCCGATCATTATTTTGGGGCCCACCAAGGACCGTGTCAACGACGACCTCCTTTCTGAGTTTCCAGACAAATTCGGGTCTTGCGTGCCACGTGAGTCCACCGCAGAGCGGTCCTCCCCCGTGGGGGGGGATCTGGGGTTTTGGATCTCTTAACTGGATCTGGGGAAATGGATTTGGGGGATGGGGGCGCAGGGCGTACTCCTACGGAGAGGGTTCCTCCACCCTACACTGGATGGGAGCGACGCAAATCCTCCCTTGCAGACACCACGCGGCCGAAACGGGAGTACGAAGTGGACGGCCGAGATTACCACTTTGTGGCTTCGCGGGAGAAGATGGAGAAGGACATTCAAGGCCACAAATTCATCGAGGCCGGACAGTACAATAGCCACCTTTATGGGACAAGCGTCCAGTCCGTACGGGAAGTGGCTGAGCAGGTACGTGGCAGGACACGGAGACGGGCGAGCAGAGTCATCCGCAGGAGGAGCATAAAAGTAGAACGGGGTTTTTATCCACGTGGGCTGTGGCTTGCCATATTGTGACCCCCCCACCCCACCTTTGAGACACCCCCGCAAGGAAGAGAGATGGCTGGGGCTGGTTCACACAGCTTCTTAGCCAAGTCAGCAGCAGCCAAGTACCACAAATGAGGATCACGTGACCCCAGGACAGTATAACCGTCATAAATACACGCCGATTGAAATTTGATCACGTGACCACGGGGATGCTGCAACGGTTGTACGTGTAAGTTCCTGAGCCCATCGTTCTCTTCCCTCCCCTCTCCCCCCCCTGTCCAGGGCAAGCACTGCATTTTGGACGTCTCCGCCAACGCCGTCCGGAGGCTGCAAGCCGCTCAGCTTCACCCCATCGCCATTTTCATCCGGCCCCACTCCCTCGAGAATGTTTTGTGAGTAGGGGGGTCCTGCAGGGTGGGGAACTGGGAGGGGGGCTGCACACATGTGCTGGTCAGGGTTTGGGGGCGGGCTACAAAGAGGCTGCAGCCAAGCCAGGGGGCTAGGGGGAAAGCTTTGTCCTCCTTCCCCAATGTTGGGGTCTGATGGGAGAGAGACACACGGAAGCAAGGCAATCCAAATGGCAGGGGATTGTGCTGCGGAACTCCCCGCCACAAGAGCAGGGAAGACAGCAGGTCACCCTGGCTCCGCCCTTGGCTGGAAGGAGTTTTGGTAGATGGAGCCTCCCTGTTTAGGGGCAGTCAGGGACACGCAGGTTAGGTCTCAATTAGTTAAGAGACTTCAGTCCTTTCTCCATTAAGAGAACCGTTCGGGGGCCCCTTGAATGACCATCAGCTCCGGGACAGAAATTCACTTAAATGGCAGCCCTTTTTTTTGCTCAAATTCCACCCTTCTCCAACTGAAAACGGTCTGGACTACTACCCTTCCCATCACTCACAATCAGCACAAAGGCTACTCCAACACATCTGGAGCTTTCATTTTCAGGAATAGTCTACCTTACCCTGAGCAAACACAGAACCATTAGACCAAGGAGGAGGAGGAGGAGGAACCACCCCAGTGAGGTTCTCTGCCCATGTACAGAGAGCCAGGGCTGAAATGAACGAGGGGACAAGGCGGTCCAAGGTTTTTTTTTTCCGGGGTCATTAATGTGTGCTGTTTGTGACCCCAGAGAAATTAACAAGCGGATAACGGAGGAGCAGGCGCGGAAGGCCTTCGACAGAGCTACGAAACTGGAGCAGGAATTTACAGAATGCTTTTCAGGTAGGTTCAAATCCGTAATCTTTACAATTATTATTTTTTTAAAAAAACTATAATCTCAAGTTTCTAGTCCACCTGCATGTATTTATTCCACAAATTTATCTGGAGACGATCGAAGTGTGTTTGTGTGGATGTGAGTCTCGGGCATCCTCGCAGCTGGTATGGAGTTGAGAGCAACATTTCCTTCTCAAGAGAAACATGGGTTATGTAGTACGCAGGTAGTCCTCGACAGTTAAGTGGGATAGGTGGGATTTAAATGAGATAGAGGGATACAGGGCAAGGCAAGTCCATGAGGCAAAAGGCCAGTGGTGGGATTCAAATATGGGAACAACCGGTTCTCTGTGTGGATGCCACTTCCGGAAGTCCGTTCTGGGCCTGGGCAACAAAAAAAATTAGCTACCGGTTCTGACGAACTGGTGTGAACCGGCTGAATCCCACCCCTGCAAAAGGCCCATGGCAAGGCACAGAAAGAAACACGAGTCAAGGGTGAGGTGTGAGGTGTGAGGAGAGGCAGGGCGGCCTCCTCACCAGCAGCCTTGCCGACCTCCTTTGAGCTTGCCTCCGCTCTACTCTCCGTGCCCTCGGATCGAGCGGGGGAGGCAGCTGTTCCTCATCAGAGGGGATCCACTGCCTCGCAACACCGTTGCCTGTCTGTAGCTTATCCTCCCCTTCCCCCTCCCCCCCCCAGTGTCTGTAAGGGCAGGAAGCTCTCCATCCGGTCGACCACCTCCCCCAATGCCTCAAGGGTCTGGGACAACATCGTCCTCTCTAAACATCCCAAGGGAGATGTGCCATCTCCCCGTCAGACAGTCCCACTTCCAACTCCTCCTCCTCCGAGCGGGGGTGCGATGGGGCCATGACCCCTTCAGAGGATCCCCCCCTTGCTCACCCCAGGGTGCTCTGCCTCCCTTCTTCTCTCCCCTCCAGCCATCGTAGAAGGAGAGAGCTTCGAAGAGGTCTACCACAAGATCAAGAGAATCGTCGAGGAACTCTCTGGTCCCTATATCTGGATTCCGGCTCGTGAAAGACTTTAGAGCGATGAACTAAATTTCCCGGGAAGGGATCCTGAATTCCACCCACCGACCGCACCAACTCTGCAACCGCATCGCCGGAGCTGCCTCTGGAGCAGAGGAGCGCCCCTGCCTCTTGCCCCCCCGAACTTAGCTGTCGGTCACTCTTTTGGGGTGGGGGGGTGGGCAAACGCCTCAAGATACGCCCTAACTTTTGAGTTTCTTCTTCTCTTCTTTAAGACTCGGATGGGGAAGGGGACGGGAAGACAGTGTGCTATATATTTTTTTTCTTGTTGTCTGACTCGCGTGGCGATGCCCCCCTCCCCGTTTTTCTTTCCGCGGCGCAAAAGAGGGGCTGCTGATCTCCTCCCCCCCGGTCCCCAACAGCGCTAGCACTTGCATGCGGTCATTTTGGGAGGGGAGGAGAAAAAAAGGGGGGGCTGTCCTTAGACTCTGATCTCTTTTATTTGGCGAGCAGGAAGCGGGTCAGGAATCGGGAAGGAAGGAAGGAAGGAAGGATTTTTTTTAATGTTCCTTTTTTCTACAAGCAGAAGACACTTTTGATCTCTTTACGTCTTTACGTTCCTCATTGGATACACATTGGAAGGAGAATTTGGCAAGACTTTGGATTCTTGTGAGTTTCATCTTCTTGAGCCGAGGAAGGAGACAATTGGGAGAAAAAGACGAGAGCGGAAAAGCCCTCTGCAAAAGGGTTCAAATCGTTCTCCAACGTTTTGCCTTTTAAAATATCATTTCCCTCCCTCCTCCCCCGGAAAGGAAGAAAAAATAGTTCTCCTTCTTTCCCTCCATACATTTTGAGTGAAGAATTATTGTTATTATTAGTTAAAATAGTGCTTCTCAACCTCGGCAGCTTTAAGACGAGTGGGCTTCAACTCCCAGAATTCCCCAGCCAGCCACGCCTGTTTTTATTCTCCTATCATCTCCTAGAGCAGAGAGATTGCAGAGGAAGGGATTAAAAGAGAGTAAGCAGGCCACAATGGGTGTACAGGTCAAAAGGAATTCTGGGAGTTGAAGTCCACTCGTCTTAATGTTGCTGAGGTTGAGAGACACTGAATTCAAACAAGAATTGGAGAAGAATTGTAGCCCAGTGACTTAGAAATTTTATTCATATATATGCGAAATAATTGTCACGTATATATATAAAAAGGCTTTTTTTTTTTCCAGTTGCATTTTTCTTTTTTGGACTCTTCTTATTTTTGATTTCCTTGAGTACAATACAGGAAGAGTCGCCTGCAACTTCAAGAGAGGACAAAAAAAAGGGAATTTTTTCTTTCTACGGAAGGGACAGGAAGAGGAGAGGAGAAAGAGAGAGAAAAAGAAGATAAACAACAACAAAATAATAATTTTTTTCTATGTCCTGTGATTCTTTTTTTGCGGTCATATCAAGTCTTTTTGGTGCGGCTGTGCGTGACGTTACGAAAAAAAAAACCACAAATATATAAAGGAGAAACAGTTTTTAACGGGGCAAAGTCTACTTCGGAGAATTGTCATTTATTTCCAAGAGGAACGGATTATTATTAATTTTTTTTGTACATACAAGCAAAAAACAAAAGAGAAACTGGGAGGGGGAAAGAAGGTCGGTTAGAGAAGTTACGCCCTCCCACCCCCACCCTTACTGCTTGGGAAGCCCCCTGCAAGACGCAGAATTCGAGATGCAAAATTCACAATTCCGGAACTCGTGGAGGGCGGGCAGAAATTGTGAATTACAGAACAAAACGACAGGGAGGAATTTTCAGGGGGAGAAACCCCCCCCCAGCTGAAGTCATCGGCACGTTCTGCCTTGCGGTTTCTATCCGCCCTACCCCCCCGAACCGTTTTTGATGCAACGGGCGCTCTCCGGAAAGCGAATCAAGTTCCTAGTCCTCAGCGTCTGCGGGAACGAGACAAAAAATATCGCAGGCAGGAGATGGATCCCATTTTTTTCAACACCGCCTTCCGACGAAGAGAGAGGCTTCGCGCCCCCTCCCCACCGCTGAGTCCACCCCCCCCGGAGGGAGACCACCCCCTCGTTTTTATTCACCAAACTTTGGTTTCTTTTATGCTCATCCAGGTCAAGAGGGAGGCGGGGAGAGGGGAAAAGAGAGGTTTTTTTTCTGAGCACAACAAAGAGGCAGCTCGGGGTGGTCTAGATGGCTCTGGGTGCCCCCCCCAGTGGCCGATTCCAGGAAGAGAAGGCAGCTGGCTGGGAGGCACCAATTGTCCAGGGAAAAGGGGGGGAGGGGGGAATATATAAATATATATGTATAGAGAGAGAAAGATTTATTTATTACCCTGGTTTCCAAAGGACGCCCCCATCCTGCAAACCTGGCTGCTTTTGGCCCCCGAGGTTGGGCCTGATTTTGGGGGGAGCTAGTGGGGGTCTCGACCCCTTCCCCCTGTCCCCTCTCCCCTCGCGCTCAGCAGAGGTGGCAGCCATCCTGCTGACTGACTTGTCAAGGGCTTTCAACCCAGGGACAGGATCCCTGAGGCCCCCCCCACGCCGTTCTCTCCCCCCCCACATATCGCCCAATGATGGGGTGGGGGTCGCAGAAGAAGTTGGTCAGGCACAAAAAGGGTCATTGGTTCCCCTTGCAAAAATGCCAAAAAAAATAAAATTAAAATTAAAAGAACTAGCTGGGGGGGGTTTCTTGCGGGCGGGGGCACTGAGGATCGGCAGGGG
>NW_015392520.1:4597-6831 GCF_001527695.2 Protobothrops mucrosquamatus | reverse complement strand
AAAGTCTTTTTTTTTTTTTTTTAAATATACACAGAAAAAGAGAGCAAGCCATCTGTCTGCTGGAATGGGCCTTCAATCTGGTCTCAATAAATATAATATATTGATATTCATCTCGAGGAATTTTATAACAAGGTTTTTTTCGCACGTTGTCCGATTGAATATATATATATATATTGGCTTATATATATATATAAGCCATCTGCTTATACCAGTCTTAACTTGTGGGGTGCTGACCCCTCCCTTCCTCTCTCCCTCCTTTCTTTTTCCTTCCTTCCTCCCTTCTTCTCTTTCCCTCCCTTCCTTCCTCCCTCTCCCTCCCTCCTTTCCTTCCTTCCCTCCCGCCTTCCTCCCTCCCTCCTTTCCTTCCTTCCTCCCTCCCTCCCTTCTTCTCTCTCCCTCCCTCCCTCTTTCTTTCCTTCCTCCCTCCCTCCCTTCCTCTCCCTCCTTTCCTTCCTCCTTTCCTTCCCTCTCCTTCCTTCCTCCCCTCCCTCCCTTCTTCTCCCTCCCTCTCTCTTTCCTTCCTCCCTTCCTCTCCCTCCCTTCTTCCTTCCTTCCTTCCTCCTTTCCTTCCCTCCCTCTCTCCTTCCTTCCTTCCTTCCTCCCTCCCTCCCTTCTTCTCTCTCCCTTCCTCCCTCTCTCTTTCCTTCCTCCCTCCCTTCCTCTCCCTCCCTTCTTCCTTCCTTCCCTCCTCCTTTCTTCCTTCCTTCCATCCTTCCTTCCTTCTTTCCTTCCCTCCCTCTCTCCTTCCTTCCTTCCTTCCTTCCTTCCTTCCTTCCTTCCTTCCTTCCTTCCTTCCTTCCTTCCTTCCTTCCTTCCTCCTTCTCTTCTATCTCTTCCCTTGAGATGGCCTGGACATGTCTCTGTGCTTTTCCGGGCAAGGTTTTCCAGAGGGGCTTTGCCATTGTCTCCTTCCCAGGGCTCAGAGAGGGTGACTGGCCCAGAGCAGCTTTCATGCCTAAGGCAGGGCTAAAACCGACCCAGTTTCCACTCTCCTTGCCACCCTTACAAAGCCCCAGAGGGAAACTGCCAGCAGGGAGGGAGGGGCTTCTGCAAGAATTATAGGAGCCCCCCAAACACACACACACACAAAACACACACACTTGTAGATTTTGTCTTTGGGCTCCCTGGCAGAGCTCGCTTAAAGCACAAGAATGTACGTAGGAATGCTTTATCTCAGGGGTCTTCAAACTTGGCCCTTTTAGGACTTGTGGACTTCAACTCCCAGAATTCCTCAGCCAGCGTGAGGGAACGATGATCCTTTTATGACTCGTGGACTGCAACTCCCAGAATTCCTCAGCCGGCGTGAGGGAACTATGATTGTTTTATGACTTGTGGACTTCAACTCCCAGAATTCCTCAGCCAGCGTGAGGGAACTAGGACCCTTCGATGACTCGTGGACTTCAACTCCCAGAATTCCTCAGCCGGCGTGAGGGAACTAGGACCCTTTGATGACTGGTGGACTTCAACTCCCAGAATTCCTCAGCTGGTGTGAGGGAACTAGGACCCTTTGATGACTTGTGGACTTCAACTCCCAGAATTCCTCAGACAGCATGCCTGGCTGAGGAATTCTGGGAGTTGAAGTCCACCAGTCCTAAAAGGGGCCCAGCTTGAAGACCCCTGGTTTGGAGGAATGACCTTACGGCTTGGCCCCTTTAAGACTTGCGGACTTCAACTCCCAGAATTCCCCAGCCAGCATTTTCTGGGTGGGGAATTCTGGGAGTTGAAGTCCACCCATCTTCGTGGGGCCAAGGTTGAGCAACGCTGCCTGAGGCGAAGAGGTGCTGCTTAGGGACGGTCAGATAAGAGGAGACGCAGCCCGGACAGAGGGAGAAACTCAGAAACTGACGGCGGCTGATTTGCGCTTTCAGACTTGCAAGGTGTTGTTGTGGTAGCCTTAACCACAAAGTAGTGTTAGCGTTGTGTTTCCTGGCTAGGGGATCAGCTGGAAAGGCCGACACCCACCCTGGAACACGGCAACAACACAAAGGCACCAGCAGGTGGAGCCCCTTGTCACTGATTGTGCGGCCTTCACACTCCTTTTTAAGAATCATGCCTTGCGGCTGTGTGATCACACACACAGACACACACAGACACACACAGACACTGCTGGCACTTTGCCTGTGGGGCTTCGTAAGGATTGCAAAGAGGTAGAGCGGGAAAGAGACCCACTTTGGCTTACTGAAGTGGAAACTGGGTGGCTGTGAGTTCTAGTCCTACCTTAGGCACGAAGTCGG
>NW_015392520.1:0-3651 GCF_001527695.2 Protobothrops mucrosquamatus | reverse complement strand
AGGAAAAAGAAAGGGAGGGAGAGAGAGGAAGGGAGGAAGGAAAGAGGGAGGGAGGGACGGAGGAAGGAAGGGAAGGAAGGAAAAAGAAAGAAGGGAGGGAGGGAGAGGAGGAAGGAAGGAAGGAAGGAAGGAAGGAAGGAAGGGAAAGGGAAAGGAAAGGAGGGAGGGGTCAGCATCCCCCAAATGGACGGAGCCCCTTCAGCAGCTATTCTGCACCCCCAGCTCGACTCCTGACCCATCAGCCAATCTGGGGACGGGTGTGTGGGGGGGTCCACCCTCTTCTCAGGGGGCTCTGAGTCACAGCCTCCCCCCCAACCCCCCAACCCCCCATTCTTGAAAAGATGCCCTTCTGGCTTCCTGTTTTCGGAGAGGTCCAATCGCTTCCTCTTTCCAAGGAGGGTTTGTGGCTGTGTGTTGATGTTTCCAATCTCTACATTTGCAGAGCTGGTGTGTGTGTGTGTGTGTGTGTGTGTGTGTGTGTGTCCCCCACCTGGCCTGTCCATTTTAGAGCCATAATTTGGGGAGCACCTTTTTAGAACTGGGGTTCTTTGGGGGGGACAGGGAGAATGAGGGGGCCACTGTGGGTGTGGCCCTGGGCAAGCTAGGCGGGGCCAAAGCTAGGGAATTCTGGGAGTTGAAGTCCACCCGTCTTAAAGTTGCCACGTTTGGGGATCCTTGTGCTATATAGAGAATGTATGTTATGCGTCTAGGGATCTTTGGGGGGCCAAAAGGGATTTTTTACTTAAATTTTGCATTCTTTCGAACACTCTTTCGAATGCTCCAACACTGGAAGTTTTGAAGAAGAGACTGGACAGCCCTTTGTCCGAAATGGTGTAGGGTTTCCTGCCTGAGCAGGGGGCTGGACTAGAAGACCTCCAAGGTCCCTTCCAACTTTCTTCTTCTTCTTCTTCTTCTTTTTCTTCTTCTTCTTTTTCTTCTTCTTCTTCTTCTTCTTCTTCTTCTTCTTCTTCTTCTTCTTCTTCTTCTTCTTCTTCTTCTTCTTCTTCTTCTTCTTCTTCTTCTTCTTCTTCTTCTTCTTCTTCTATTATTATTATTATTATTATTATTATTTATTACTACTACTACTACTACTAGTGATTGTCCACTAGGACTCCTCGGCCAGGATAACCAAAGTGGGCGAACTCGAAAGGAACTTATACCGCTATAAAACTCTTTTTCGTTTTAAATCGAATTGCCCCGCTCTTAATTTCCTCGGGCAACTCAGTGCTGTCAACACAGGGTGAAGAAAACACAAAGTTGCAAACAGGCACACAAATTTTTTAATTCTGAGTTCCCGAGAAAATGTTTTAAGACGAACCCTTAGAAAGAAAGAAAAAAAGCCGAAGAGCAAAATAAAGCATTTTCAGGAAAATGAGAAGGAAGTGAAACCCCGCAGGAGCATTATTATAAATATAAATGTGTTTATTTGTGAGGTTGCTTGGAAGGAAAAGAGAAAGTTCGCGTTTTACGGAACCGTAACCGGGAAAGGGCTCGTGTGTTTATTTTGCAAGTTTCCGGGCACACAAATTCCGTTTTATCTGCCGCCGCAATTTTGTGGCTGGTTATTTGACTAAATGGCAGGTTCGTCCTCAACGTACGACCAAAATTGAGCCCAAAAGGTCAGTTGCTAAGCCAGACAGCTCTTAAGTGAAGTTTGCCCCCATTTTACGACCAGGATGCCACGGTCATTAAAGGAATCATTGCAGCGTTTAAGTTAGTAACCCTGTTATTAAGTGAATCATGGCCCTTTTATGACTTGTGGATTCTATCTATAGATAAATAGAGGTAGGTAGGTAGGTAGGTAGGTAGGTAGGTAGGTAGGTAGGTAGATAGATAGATAGATAGATAGATAGATAGATAGATAGATAGATAGATAGATAGATAGATAGATAGATAGATCGATATGGATGGATGGATAGATAGATATGGATGGATAGATGGAGATGGATAGATAGATAGATAGATAGATAGATAGATAGATAGATAGATAGATAGATAGATAGATAGATAGATATGGATGGTTGGATAGATGGAGATGGATGGATGGATGGATAGATAGATACATAAAGATAGCTAGATAGATAGATAGAAAGATAGATGCATAGAAGATAGACAGACAGACAGACAGACAGACAGACAGACAGACAGACAGATAGATAGATAAATGGAGATGGATGGATGGATGGAGATAGATGGATGGATGGATAGATAGATACAAAAAGATAGATAGATAGATAGATAGATAGATAGATAGATAGATAGATAGATAGATAGATAGATAGATAGATAGATAGATAGATGGATAGAAAGACTTTGCTGGTCAGAAGTTGGCAAAAGGGAGATCACGTGACACTCTTGACTTTGCTGGTCAGAAGTTGGCAAAAGGGAGATCACGTGACACTCCCCCGGGGACGCTGCGCCCGTCGTAAATGTGAGTCAGTTGCCAAAGTGTCTGAATTTTGACCGTAGGGGTGCAGTAACGGTCGTAAGTGTGAAAAACGGTCATAAGTCCCATTTTTCAGTGTCGTCGTAACTTTGAACGGTCACTAAATGAACTGTTGGAAGTTGAGGGCTGTCCGGAGTGGACCGGCGAAATGCAATGGACATAATTTTCTTGAACTTCAGCAAGGCGTTCAACAAAATAGACCACAATTTACTTTTTGGTAAGTTAGAAAAATGTGGGATAGACCACCAGATGGATTTGCAACTGGCTGATAAACCGTACTCAACGAGTAGTCCTTAACGGTACTACGTCCACACGGAGGGAAGTAAGCAGTGGGGTACCACAAGGCTCCGTCTTAGGCCCAATATCTTCATCAATGACTCAGACGAGGGAATTGAAGGGGAATTCGTCAAATTTGCAGAGGACACCAAACTGACAGGAGCAGCCAACACCCCAGAAGACAAACTCAGGATTCAAAAAGATCTGGACCGACTTGAACAAGGGGCCCCGTCCAACAAAATGAGTTTCAAGGTGGAGAAAAGGAAAGAAAAAACAGATGCACAGGTATAGTATAGGTCAGGGGTCTTCAAACTTGGCCCTTTTATGACTTGTGGATTCTATCTATAGATAAATAGAGGTAGGTAGGTAGGTAGGTAGGTAGATAGGTAGATAGGTAGATAGATAGATAGATAGATAGATAGATAGATAGATAGATAGATAGATAGATAGATAGATAGATAGATAGATAGATATGGATGGATGGATAGATAGATAGATAGATAGATAGATAGATAGATAGATAGATAGATAGATAGATATGGATGGATAGATAGATAGATATGGATGGATAGATGGATATGGATAGATAGATAGATAGATAGATAGATAGATAGATAGATAGATAAACTAATGTCATTTTTTTACTGTGGGCACAATGGCACACATTAAAAATGAAATTTAGCTGCTTGCTCTCCGGATATCGTATTCCACGGGTGGCCTTACCAAGGCATTGTGGTTCCATCTTGGCTGGGGTATTCTAGGAAGTCAAGTCCACAAGTTGCCAACTTTGCAGAGCTCTGACGTAGCACAACAAGTGTCAACGAGGCCACATGTGGGTGGAAAGTTCTTCTGCAGAACGTTCCACCCAGCAGATGAAGGAGTTCCTTCACCCAACCGTCACGTTGCTGAAGTTCAACATCTGTTGACCG
>NW_015392519.1:18030-20602 GCF_001527695.2 Protobothrops mucrosquamatus | reverse complement strand
TGTTTCTACAATAATAATTAGAATAACAGTGTTGTTGGCCTTTGGAGGTTTTTAAGAAGAGACTGGGCAGCCATTTGTCCGAAATGGTATAGGGTTTCCTGCCTGAGCAGGGGGTTGGACTAGATGACCTCCAAGGTCCCTTCCAACTTTACTACTACTACTACTACTACTACTACTACTACTACTACTACTACTACTACTACTACTACTATTATTATTATTATTATTATTATTATTATTATTATTATTTGCTATTAATTTATCTGTTTTACTTAACCTTGAAGTCAGCAGCCCATATAGCCTTGATGTCTTTGAAGGCCATCTATATTGGACATCTAAAGAAAGAGGAGAAGTCTGGAAAAAAGACAAGTTTGGAAATGGAGAAAAAGTCAAACTGTTGACTATAAACCCATGGCTCACTCAAGTCCGGGTCTATCACCAACACAGATGCAACCAGTCAGGTAATGACCACTTTTTGAGGGAGGGAGGGAGGGAGGGAGGAAGGAAGGAAGGAAGTTCTCAAAAGTTCTATTCAAGAAGAGAATTTGGGAAAAAAATTATGAGTGGAATTAGATATTTTTGTAGTTACTGATCACAGGGTGGACAACAGACTGAAGTGTATGTGAATAACCTTTTCATTCAAGAACTTCTTAGGCTGCTCACACTTCCACTATATCCAAGTAAGGTCATCAAACCTGACTTTCTGTTCTTTTTTTACCCTGGGAAGAACAGGCAGGTAGGAAGGTTTCAGAAAAATGGAAATTTATATAACAGAAACAAAATCGGCAACCTCAGGACATTTCATTACTTTCAACTATAGTATACAATAAGTTCAAAACACCACCCAAAAAATTTGAATGAATTCTCAAGCATGTTAAAAATATGATAGAAGAATGGAAGCATCTTTTGTTGGGAATGAAAACCTATAGAAATTGAAGGGCAAATTATGGTATCATATCAATTTTTATTGTGTCCTACCGTTTATTTATATTTTATTTATTATTTTAACTTTTACTTTAATTTATACTTCTGCTCATCTCATGTTCATGACTAACAATGGTAAAAAAAAATAATAACATGAAACAAGAAATGACCAAACACCAATAAAGATCAGCCAAAGCAAAATCAAATTCATCAATTAAAAAAAATCAACACAGATGTTGTATGGGCTAAGTCTCACCTCCTGATCCGTAGAGCTAATGATGGAACCAGGTATTTTAAGGCCTACAAAAGACCCACAGAGCTGGGGCCAGTGTAATATTGGGAGGAGGGGATGATGGGCAGGCACCAGAACAGAAAAGGCTCTCTTCCTGGACTCTGCCAAATTGCACTCTATAATAAATGGTACTTAGAATACAGTTTTTCTGTTGGATAGGTAGAATAATCAGAGACAGACAGTCTCTCAAATCATCAATTTGTAGTTACAATTACCCAATTAGTGCCTGAGGTTACTTCCTGAGGAGCATTTGGCATCCACAGTCTCCGACTTTATCCATGTCAGTGTCTCTTATTGCAGTCATTAGGAAAAAAAGTTAAAAGGAAAAAAAAAGCATTGGGTATCTCAAATCATCCAAGGAGCCAGAGAGGAAGCATCTTGCATTTATTTTATGACTGCCATACGCCTCTGGCTCATCATATTTTTCTTGCGGCACAGACAGGAATGAGATCATTTCTTGCCTTCACCACCACCACCAATTTTGCCTTTTGATGCTTTGTAGGGCAAGGCAAGCTTGCTTAGGAGGTAGGAATTGGAATGTATGTTAAAATATAGTTCAAATAACTGGTAATTAATCTTGAGTTAAATAAAATAGAAAATGGGGTAATGGGGTTCCAGTCCTGTTGCTCACGGGACTGGAACTTCTGGTGCCTGGTCTCACGCCACCAGTTTAGTGCAGGCATGGTGATGCTCACTTGTCTAACTAGGGAATATTTGGCACGAATGTCTGCTTCCTCCACTTCTCACCTTTTTTAAAGCCTTGTGCCAATGGGAAGCTTTGGGTTTTGTAATTTCCCATAACCTGACAGGTTACGGGACGGTATTTTTAACAATGATATTTAGCAAAGCTTTTTTTTCTCAGTTATGCGCACCTTGGGTTAAAATAGTGAAAATACCAATGCAGAAGTAATATAAACAATAATAATGTCCACAACTGGAAAGGAAGGAGAGAGGAACCAGGGAGAAAAAAAAAAGCGGAAAGGGAATACAATCCCAAAGAACAATTCTGAGCTTTGAACCAAGTTCAGGAGACCAAGGACCGTTCTATCTGTTCTGAGGTTTATCTTGATGCTCCCCCGTTTCCAATCTGATTGGCACATTGAGCCTTACGAAAGGCATTCTGATGCCTCTTCGTAATAGTAATAGTAGTAATAGTAAGTAAAGTTGGAAGGGACCTTGGAGGTCATCTAGTCCAACCCCCTGCTCAGGCAGGAAACCCTATACCATTTCGGACAAATGGCTGTCCAGTCTCTTCTTAAAAACCTCCAGTGTTGGAGCATTCACCGCTTCTGGAGGCAGGTTGTTCCACTGGTTAATTGTTCTCACTGTCAGGAAGTTTCTCCTTAGTTCTAGGTT
>NW_015392519.1:12726-17679 GCF_001527695.2 Protobothrops mucrosquamatus | reverse complement strand
CAACCCCCTGCTCAGGCAGGAAACCCTATACCATTTCGGACAAATGGCTGTCCAGTCTCTTCTTAAAAACCTCCAGTGTTGGAGCATTCACCGCTTCTGGAGGCAGGTTGTTCCACTGGTTAATTGTTCTCACTGTCAGGAAGTTTCTCCTTAGTTCTAGGTTGCTTCTCTCCTTGATTAGTTTCCACCCGTTGCTTCTCGTCCTGCCTTCAGGTGCTTTGGAGAATAGCCTGACTCCCTCTTCTTTGTGGCAGCCCCTAAGATATTGGAACACTGCTATCATGTCCCCCCTCGTCCTTCTCTTCGTTAAACTAGATATACCCAATTCCAGCAACCATTCCTTATATGCTTTAGCCTCCAGTCCCCTAATCATCTTTGTTGCTCTTCTCTGTACTCTTTCTAGAGTCTCAGCATCTTTTTTACATCGCGGGGACCAAAACTGGATGCAGTATTCCAAGTATGGCTGTACTAAGGCATTGTATTGTCTCTTCTATTGTCTCTGCAGTGTCCAATCCATGCAAAGATGTCTGCAGTCACCTCTGCTTGTTGAGACCTGGGGGATATACCTGTGCTTGTCCACAAGGGGCTCGTTTTGTGGAAGGCAGCTCAGTAGAATGTGACGCAGGTAAGGAGAGTACTGGACATCCTCTTTTTTCACAAGAGACAGAGTGTAGTTGAGTAAACTCTGATGCACGCACAGAACCAAGGTAATGCGTAAATAGTATTTTAGTTTCAAGAACAAGGAAGTTGCGTCTTAGACCATACCTCCAAATTAGGAACTCTCTGCAGTCAAAAGCCAGGAGATCAAACAGAAACATATTAGTTCAAATATTTTGCATTGTAATAATTTTCTATTTATAAGGATTTTTCCCCACAGGGAACATTCAGAAACATGATGATGCCTTACATTGCCCAGATGTACATTATAAGGTAGCAGTGCAGTTTTCCACTATTCTAAGTGGAAAATATATATATAAGCCCTAAAATAGGTTGGACACGATTTTTAAAAAGAAAGAAAATGTTCTACTCTTACCCTTATCAAAAAAATAATAATAGAAGTGTCCTCCCATATTTGTATTTCAATCCACTCACCGTTCCTTAGAAGCTGCTCAGTGAGATCTTGCCTTCTCAAGAGACATTAAATGTGGCCTCATAGCGAACAAAGAACTAGTCACTACTACTTTGCAATGCTTACAACTAAAATAGCAACATGCATTTCTCCCAGTTACTTCTGCCTCTATTCCTTGGTGTGAATATCCTCAGAGTATATAAAAGGTAAAGGAGTCCCTGTGGATTTTACTCCGCTAGTCATTGCCGATTAGGGGGCAGTGCTCATCTCTGTTTCAAGGCCATTGAGGCAGCACTGTCATTTCCATGGTCATGTGGCCAGCATGAAATCACGGAATGCTGTTACCTTCCCACCTAAGTGATGCCTATTTATCTACTCATATTTACATGCTTTCGAACTACTAGGTTGGCAGGAGCTGGGGTGAGGACGGGAGCTCACCCCATCATGTGGCGCTTGGGTCTCAAACCTGGGCTGCTGGCTTTCCAGCTGACAAGCCCAATGTCTTAACCGCTGAGTCACTGTGCCACCCATCTCAGAGTATGTACCTTCTCATAAATATAAGGTATATAATGCAATGTATATGTTTCCACTGTGTACAATTGTGTACTTAGAATTAAGAGGACATTTCTAACGAAATCTGGTGAACATTTCATTTCTTACATTAATCACTTGTCACATTCTCTTAAGCATTTCCAGGGTGTTTTCTGACTGATACATAGCACTAATTGTTGCATTTTTATACAAGTATCAGAAGATTAATTCTTCAAAAAAAAACCAACAACAACCAAAAACATTTATAGACAGTAGTGATCAAATAGTTTATTTAGCTTTAATGACTTACTGATCTATTTTATTTGTATGCTGGCAGAAGATGTTCTTGAAGTAAGTCTTCTTTTAAATAAATACTTTTTAAAAAAAAAAATGCAATTAAACATGGCAGTCTTTTGTTGTCAGAATGGAAGAAGTATAGCTTGTCTCCCCAGCACACTGTAAATGTGCTCTGAAAAGATGAGGGACACCTTAGGGCAGGGCTTTTCAACCAGTGGTACGGGTACCACCTGTGGTACATTGGCACCTGGCAGGTGGTATGCGACCATCCTAGAAAAGTGGTAGCGGGGGAGGGGAATGAGCTGAACCAGTGGTAGCACCACACAAGCCTGAGTGAGAGATGGCTGGAGCTGCAGGGCTGTCAGGGCTCAGCGGAAGCACCAGGACCAGCGCTTTTTCGGGACTGTCAGGGCTCAGTGGAAGCATCAGGATCAGCACCAGGCTCCAGCTGGAACTCAGCGCTGATCCTGGCGCTTCTGCTGAGTCCAGAAGAAGCACCGATCAGCTGGAATGTTGGAGCATCTCCAGGGTCTTATGATTTACATTCAGATGCTTGGCAACTGATTCATATTTATGATGGTCACAGGGTCCCAGGGTCATGTGAAATGACCAAAACCTGCTGCAACCACCCAGCAGACGGGGGGAATAAAAACCAAACACCCCTCACCCCACCCCCACTGCCAATCCTCAACAGAAATGCTCACAACAATGAAAACCTCGGACAGGAGGAAGAGCGCCGCCGGGTGGGAAGGCAGGTGTCTTGTTCGGCTGTGCCTTGGGGGGCCCATTTTTCAGTGCCATTGTAACTTCGAACAGTCACTAAGCGAACTGTTGTAAGTCGAGGACTACCTGTACTTCATCACTTTTTCCCCTTTTTTTTTTTTTTTTTTGGTCATCAGGTTTTTGACACCTTGCTAGGCGACTGGTGGTACTCGGATGTTGCCCTATCCTAAAAGTGGTACAATGGGTGAAAAGGTTGAAAAGCCCTGCCTTAGGGAAGTGAAGCTGGGGACAGCCAAGGGAAGAGAAATTGGTGGAAATCACTTTCTCAAACACAAGGTTCTCTATCAATGGGAGCAGCATGAAGAGACATTCCTTGGGGATGCTCTTCTCAGTAGCTGAAAAAACAGTGGATTCAAGGCTGTTTTGTTGGTTAGTTTCTCTGTCAGCTGGCCTCAGAGACTGATGTTTTGTTATTATATTTTACTAATATGCACGTGGTAAGGTAGAGAGATATGTCTACATAAGGTATTGTTTATCCCTCTGAACCTCGCATAAGGGAAATGGCATGTGATTGACACAGACAGAAAATAGAAGCTTCTACTAGGCCCGTGGTGGCGAACCTATGGCACGGGTGCCACAGGTGGCACGCAGAGCCCTCTCTGTGGGCACATGCGCCATCGCCCCAGTGCTATGGCTTCAGCTGGATTTTATAAAACCTTTTCGCTTTATGCCTCAGCCGCCGTGTGCAAAAAAAAAAAAAAGGTTCAATCACTCAATCAATTTCAACTTCTCGCAGGAAAAAAAAAGATCTCGCAAAGTTGGAATTGATTGATTGAATTTTTTAGTCCCACCCAGTCTGCCATTACAACCACAGCCACACCCACCCAATGGGCCACACCCACCCAATGGGCCACACCTACCCTGCACCCAACAATACATAAGTGGGTTTTGGGTTGCAGTTTGGGCACTCGGTTTCTAAAAAGTTCGCCATCACTGTACTAGGCAAAAGAAAATTCCTGATTCTTCAGAGTTCTTGGCAGTGGATAAACCCTCATGATTTACAGGATCTGTATAATGCATGTCTTTTCATTTTTCTTAGCTATTGAATCTCCGCCAACAATGCCCCCGGCTTGCAGATGTCTGTATGGAGGAACATGCTATTTTGATGAAAGCGAGCTTCCTAAATGCAAGTATGTCTTTGTGGATGGAGCAAGAAAGACTTTAACAAGCCAAATAACATGCGGGGATGGCATTGTGTATGTGGTGGGGAAGGGCCAGCAGGATGACGAAAGCCGCATTGCGATGTCATGACGCGAGCATGGCTTCTTTCGGACATGCATTGTGGCACTGTGTGTATGACCCAAAGCACTGGAGCTTAGGGCACAATGCTGTGATGGGTCTTCATTCTGATGTAGGCCGCAAGCTTTGATGGATGCTCCTATATAAAAACGCTGCAAAAATTCATAGTAGGCTTTAGCCCAGGAGGAGGGACTTGTTTCTTACATAAATGTCTTTTTCTAGAGAGAAGTTCAGAGACAAAATGCAAGTAGCAACAAGAATTACAGGGAGTCCTCAATTTATGACCACAACTGAGCCCCAAATTTTTGTTGCTAAGCAAGATAGTTAGTTGTTAAGTGAATTTTGCTCCCATTTTCTGGCCACGTTTGTTAAGTGAATCGCTGCCATTGTTAAGTGAGTAACACAGTTGTTAAGTGAGTCTGGCTTCCCCGTTGACTTTGCTCATCAGAAGGTCGCAAAAGGTGATCACGTGACCCTCGGGACACTGCAGCCGTCATAAATAAAAAACAACGGCCAAGCATCCAAATTTTGATCACGTGACCATGCGGATGCTGCAAGAGTCATGAATGTGAAAAATGGTTGTAAGTCACCTTTTTCCGTGCCGTTGTAACTTCAAACGGTCACTAAATGAACCGTTGTAAGTCGAGGACTACTTTTAGTAGCATTTTAACATGAAAGAGCCAGTTAAAAAAACAATCTGTTTCCCCTCCTTCTCCTCCTCCTCCTCCTCCTCCTCCTCCTCCTCCTCCTCCCACTAACTAGTTAATAGTACAATATTTCATAGAGATGAGGTGATTGCAGAATTTTTCATCAATTATTCCTGGCCAGGGACTAGTTATTATTATTATTATTATTACTTTAATTTATACCCCGCCCTTCTCCCGAAGGACTCAGGGCGGCTTACAGGCAAATAAAAAACGAAACTATACAATAAATATCTAAAAACAATTAAAATATATATTAAATTAGCCTGTTATTTTTAGAAAAGTTATAAAATCCCTATTAAAATCCCTATACAATCCCCCCCCTAGGCC
>NW_015392519.1:8598-10461 GCF_001527695.2 Protobothrops mucrosquamatus | reverse complement strand
GGCCTTCCAGGCCGCACCGGACCTCCGACGGCCAAAGACCAAGTCCAAGCCGAGATCTTCCAAGCCGGAACAGGACCAGAACTGGACCCTCCAGGGCCAGAAGCCTGGGAGCGAGGCCGGGGGAAAGCCAAGGCCCAGGCCTCTACTGCCAGGCTGTCCGGATCCTCCCAGCTACTGCCGGATGCACCAGGCCCAGATCAAATACGGGCCGGAGACGGGCCGAAAACAGGCCGAAGACGAGCCGAAAACCGCCGCCCGGCCGCCCGGCCGCCCGAGTCCAGGCCACACCGGAGCCGCCGACGGCCAAAGACCAGGTCCAGGCCGAGATCTTCCGAGATCTTCTGAGTCAAAACGGGGCCAGAGCTGGACCCTCCAGGCCGAGAGCTAGGAGTTCTAGTCCTGCTTTAGGCACAAACTCAGTTGAGTAACTTTAAGCCAGTTATTCCCTCTCAGCAGAGGGAGGTGGAGGGAGGAAGGAAGAGAAGGAGGTGGCAGGGAAGGTAAATTCCCTCTGTGAAAGCAGCAAGGATGTGGCCAGGCAGCCAGGAGTCAAGACTAACTCTAAGTCTTCCCCAAAAGGAGTTAAGCGGTATGTGAAACACATTAGCTCCCCCTGTTGCTGTTGCTGCTGCTGTTGCAACCAAAAGGCATGTTCTGTCCCCCCCCCCATTTCACACACACACACACACACACATACACAATTCTGCAAGGCTCCATCTTTTGTCAGAAACGTCCGGCCTCAGTGCTTCACAAAATAGCCAGTAGGCCGGTACGTTAGACTAATAGCAGTTTAATGCACTCTATTCAAAATAAAGTCAGCACTGGGAGACGCTGGCTCCCAGTGCCTTACATAGGCTCCACAACGGCCCCACCCGCATTACCATTCCAACCCCACCCCCCTCTTAACCGCGCCCTTAGCAACCCCACCCCTCAAGCCAGCATGCAGCCCCACCCCTCAAGCCAGCATCCGCGCTCACTGCACCTTCCACCTTTGCCGCCCTACCCCATGTCCAGAATGCTCCATAGCCTCTTGTGCTGCTTCCAGGAGCTGTTTGGAGCAGTCGAGGCCTCATCCGGCTGCTCCCCCAGCTTCTTCCTTGCTGGGCCTGCCTCACACAGTCGCCCGACGGCCTCCTTGGCCTCCTCGTATGTCGGCCCTGCGAGGCGCCGGCAAATGACGTCAGAGGGAGGCGCAGGCAAATGGCGATGGCGGTGATGGCGGCAGCTCCTGAGGGGCCGACGACGCTGCGGCTTGCTTCCGAGCGCCGGCCTGGAAGCCTGGAGGCCGACGATGCTGCGGCTTGCTTCCGAGCACTGGCCTGGAAGCCTGGAGGCCAGGGTAAGGTGGGAGGGGTGAAGGGCGGTCTGTCCGCCCGGCCGGACAGCCGCGCAGGGCTCGACATCTTTCCCTTTTTTAAACCTCCTGCTGCTAGCCAAGCTTTGCTGCAGGGGCCTCTCCCGCCCTGCTGACTCAGCAGCTGCGCTTTCTGGATGCACTGGAGGCTGAGGGCAGGAAGGGGGGCCCTGGGGTGGCACAGACCTTTCCACCCACCTCCTGGTAGGGAGAGTTCGGGAAATGCAGAGCTGCACCACAATAACCCCGGTCCAAGCAAGAATGTGTGTGCCCAGAGTGTGTGATCGTGATCCCGGAAGTTAGATCTGGTGAATTACACATACATACACACAAGCACACCAGCAGGTGACCCTTCCCTGGTCTGCTTCCATTCGTCTGATCAGAGGAAGATCTGGCTGTGTAACTTCAAGCTTGGAGCCTCCTTGCTCCTGGTCTTCTTCTTTGCTTTGTGCCTTCTAGATGGCAAGTGAAAAGACAACGTTGTGTTCTTGATTACCAAAAACAGCCAT
>NW_015392519.1:0-4462 GCF_001527695.2 Protobothrops mucrosquamatus | reverse complement strand
AAACTCACAATTAACTTCAAGTTGCAGCAGTGGCGGCGGCTTCTAGCTTCACCGAAGCGAAGGCGTCCTGGATCGCGGAGAATCCTCGGGGCTCCGGAGGAGTTCTCACCTACATCGTCCATATAGGACGACTCGGGAACTCAACTCCTACCCCGGGCAGCTCACCTATCCCCTTATGCCCAGGGGAAAGGTATCAAGCTGTTTGACAGCTGGTGCTGGCTGTCAAACCGGCTTTTACGCGAAACAGGCGGGAGGCAGCAAACAGCTGCGACCGACGAAGTCGCCTGCCACCGGAAGTCCAGTTTTGCCCTTCTGATGCCTTCCCTAATTGAACTCATCAGCTAAAATTATTGGGGGAGGGGGCAAAAGGGAGATGAGCACCAGAGAGGAAGCATTGTCTGCGGAGAGAATGGAGATGGGAAAATGCTTCACTCTCTGAAATTGCTGTATTTATTCACACAAGTGTCCTGCTGTGCTTCAAAAACCCAGCTGATTTTAATGAGCTGCCAAAAAGGTGTTTGTATTATGGAATGCCAGCTCTCTCTTGCTCCCCTCCTCCCCACCCCCCAGCTCCCTCCCCACCTCCTCTGCAATCAGGCCGAGTCTGGGGTTTCTTGGCCAAGAGGGCTAGGGGATGGGCCAGGAGTGCTCCTTCTTCCCTTCTCCCCTGGAACAGAAAAACTGGGGGCCATGGAACTCTCGTAAGGAAAAAAGGCAGAAGGAGTCTGGGGAGGGTCTCCCTGAGGTCTCCTTCCTCACCCAGAATGCAGATAGGCCAGTTGCTCTGACCAGAATCTCCCCATCTAGGCTCCCCATTTGCAGATGGAGGACTCCCCCCCCCAATGCTCCTGTCCAGCCAGTGTTGGGGAGCTGCCCCTCCATTGGGGGGCTGCTATTTCAGCTGAGGCTAAGGACCCTAAGCAGACAAAGCGTTCCAAGTTTCATTTCTTCTTTAATGGAAAATAAAAAGAGAGATTTCAGGCCCTGAACACCTCTATGAAAAAAGAAAGAAGGGCAAAAAACCAACAATATCTTTATTGGTGCTAGACAGGCTGTCAATCAGGCTGGGAAATTGCCAGCTTCTCTCCCCCCTTGCTCAAGAATGCCTCTGCATACCAAACAACTCAGAATCCTTTCCGGCTGGCTAGATAGGAGGGCCCTTTTTCCTCCAGCGAGCGTGGGGGGACTTGCAATGCATTGCTTCCGAGTAATTGCCCCCCTCCGTGGCTCACCAAGGAGGTTCCTTTGCTATCGGAGGGCTGATTATATCCTCCACCCAGCAACGGGCATTCATAATGCATCTCCCAACCTTCCTCCCGAGCTGTCCAGCCAAGAGAGTGCCTGGCTGTGACACTGCCTGAGACCTGCCTGTTAGTGGGGGCAGATGGGAAAGGGAGGGAGGCAGGCTGGCAGAGGGTCTCCCCAATAGCAAGGAAGGGGGCTCAGTCTTGGCAGGTGAAGATGCAGGAGATGCCCTCAGTTCTTCCCTACATGGACGGCCATCTCTCCCCTTGAGCTTGCCAAGCAACAAAATAGGCTGGCAAGTCTCACACATGGTTCTCCAGGACTCCTTGGGTGGAAAAGCCCAGCCAGGGCCATGCTCACCTCTTCTGCACCCAAGAAGGGCGCCCGGAGCCCCCAACGGATTGGAGCAGCTTATCTGCTGCTGGGGGGGTAACAATGAGAAGACCGGATAAGAAGACCCAGCTGAGGCTGGCGGGTGTCATTCCTATTACCCGTCNTGCCGTCGGCCAGACAGTGCCGGCTGGCGACCCCAAGGGGGAGGGCCTTCTCGGTGGGAGCTCCCACCCTCTGGAATGAACTGCCCCCAGAGATCAGGGTGATCCCTGATCTCCCTTCCTTCCGCCGCGCCCTTAAGACATGGTTATTCCAGCTTGCAGGACTGGCCTAGGGGAAATTTTTAGAGGGGGTTTTAATTATTTTTAATTAGATCACAGTTAAATATTTCCTTTTTAATTAATTTTAATCTTGTAATGTATCTGTGTATTTTTACTCGATTGTTAGCCGCCCTGAGTCCGCAAGGAGAAGGGCGGGATATAAATTTAATAAAATAAATAAATAAATAAATAAACTGATGTGTGATCAGTGGCATTCTGAAGGGGACCTCATAAAACGTAAACGTAAAAGTCATCCTTAGGATGCCCTTCTGTGAGGCTGGGCCCCAGTCTCGTATTTAGGGTGAGTCTAATCATACATTGCCTGAAGGGCCTGGCCACTGCATTTATCTATGCCAGACATGTCAAACACAAGGCCCGGGGGCCGGATGCGGCCCGCGAAGTGGTTTCATGTGGCCCGTGAAGCCATCCTGGAAACAGTGGAAACATCCTGGAAACAGTGAGGGAACGGCCCCCTCTGCCTTGGCCCCCTCTGCCTTGGCCCTGGCCCAGGCCAGCTGGGATCCAATGTACAATTTTGTGGTGGCCCTCTATGCTGAAATGCATTCAGTCTTAACTCCATTAGCCCCCCCCCCGCATGGCCTGAGAGGAACAGTGAGGCTCCTCCAGTGGACCATGCCTTGGCACTTGCCCTGGTCCCATCCTCTTCTGCCAGAGACCCTCAGATCTGTCCCACTCCTGCCCAGGCCCCCACAGGCACCCTTGACGATGTAGAGCTGGCCACACCCACCCAGTAGGCCACACCCACCCAGTAGGCTGCACCCACCCTGGCCACACCCACCCGCCCCCCTGAGAGCAACCGCAATGCTGATGCGGCCCTCAGTCAAATTGAGTTTGACACCCCTGATCTATGCCTTGCTGTTTTAAAATCACTCCTTTGTAACAGAAGCCTCATGCTGCTATATCCTTTTATAGGCCTGTGCTACTTCAAATTAGGAGGGGGGGAGGCAAACAGAACACTTACTGTATCTAAATACTTGCATAATAAAATAGCATGCCAAAGGAAAGAGATTGTTCTAAATAGATTTAGCTTGGATGCATTCTAATAAGCACCCATCCCTACCCTAGTAAAATGTTATAAATCAAAGCAAAGTCTCTTCCAAGTGTTTTCACAAATATATCTGTCTCGTTTTCTGAAAAGATAGTTTTGCCATTTTCATTTTCTAGGAGTCAAGCCTAGCCCTCAGCCTTGGAATTTCCTGTTGATCTCCCATCCAAGTATTAACCAGATCCAATCTTGCTTAGCTTTTCAAGATGAGTCTGTCTTAGCTAAGGGCAGTGAAATAGTATTGTTCGGGAAGTAACAGCTCACATAAATGGAACTTTCATTCATCTATTGCATTTTTAAATACACCATTCTTAAAAAAGAATCTGGAGTGATGAATGGGCAGGTCTTATCACAAATCAAGAGCGGTTCCCAAATACGGGAATTGGAAATCCAATGATTTTTTTTTTTTAAAAAAAGTAATCTGCAAAAAAGCAGATTACTCAGATTCAAAGAAAACCTAGACAATCAAAGCATTTTTACCTTCAGCAGAACCTGTAGAGGGCACTGGGGCTCTATTGAAATCAAATCCCCTTTATTATTATTTTTTTAAAAAAACCAAGTGCCATCAGTTGTGACTCAACATTCCAGCATACTCATTTCTAAGGAAATAGCAAGCTGTTTTGTGGCTTGATATGCATGTTTATGTGTCTGTGCTTCCAATGGAATATATAATTACCAAGATATTGCTTTTTTTAAAAAAAATAATAATCACACCATCTTTTTTTTTCTAAAAAAAAATCTTCCTAAGATTGTTAATAAATACAACGAACTTTTCTACTGTCAGTTCCAGTCAAGCATCTCGCTTTCATTTTCCAGGTGCTCCTCAGGCTACACTGGAAATTTCTGCGAAGTGGGCCTGTCAAAAGGGATTCCTCCCGGAACAAGTAAGCTTTGAAATGTGTTTTCCTGCTAAGCCATCACTCAGTGGCCTGAAACCTTTTAAATAAGTTTCCGGTTGTTTAAGCAACTGAGTTTCAGCTGCAGCTTCCCTATTATTCACTTATGCTTTTTTTTTTTTTTCCAATAGCAGCAGTGGCTGCCTTATTAACGGTCATTCTGATCATCATCATTGGCGCACTGGGCGTGGGTGCCTTTTTTAATTACAGACGGACAGGATCCCTGCTACCTGCCCTTCCCAAACTTCCGAGGTAGGTATTGCTTGGAATGACCAGACTTATATGGTCTCAGGAAAAAGTATTATTTCCCAAAGCCATTGGGATTCCTGCAGGATTAAGCGTGGTTCATGATGATTTCCGTGGTCAGCAAGAAAAGCATTCATACTTTGTCGAACACACACAAACACACACACACACACACACACTTTTCCCCTTTCAAATGCTTTGCAGTGCAATCCAGTACATACTAATTCAGAACAAAAGCCCCACAGTATTCAGGGCTAGGTACATATGCATTGAAACTAGCTGTTTTTTTAAAGTAAGGGTAGATAACATTGAATCCTGCAGTTGTGTTTGAGAACTTTGTGACCAAAGATGAGGGA
>NW_015392518.1:16141-17884 GCF_001527695.2 Protobothrops mucrosquamatus | reverse complement strand
TCTCAGTAATCAAATCTTGAAAGTCCTTGGTTCTCACGAATGGCCTCTTGATATCAGCAGTTCAAATTCCATTCTCCCCTCCCCTGAAACAGCATAGGCATTTTTCGAGACCTGACACTATATATCCTTATTATAATCACAATACTGGCTAGTATCATTACAAATTTCACTGAGAAAGATGTATTTCTTTAAAAAAAAACCTCTCCCTTTACATATTAGGGAAAAGTCTTCTAGTTAGACATTTGCAACAGCGTTAACAAAGCACCTAAGGCACACATCACACTTCTCTATCCTAGCTTATCTCACCTGGTTGCCGTTTGACAACTATGCTTTGAGACAGAGCTTTGAATTCCATCACTGAAAACCCCATTACATACCTATTCTTATTTATTATACTTCTCTGTCATCTTCCTACCAGAAATTAGCTAAATGATTGGCATGATGTGTACCTCCCTCCACTTAAAATTAAATTGGGAGTTTCTCAAATGCAAAAGACTGAACAGCTCTTGGTATACAGCCGGTTACAAATAAAATTTCCTTAATACTTATTAATCAAACAATGATGACATTAGGAAACAAAAATATCCTGGCCTACTGTAGCAGACATGGGCTCCATTCCAAAGTATTTTTATACATTTCTGTTAGTGTAACAGGAAACTAGATGAGGTTTCTCAATATTTCTCATGGGAAACATCAATACTTACTATAAGTGACCTAACATAGCCAACACCCAGAGAGGAAATTGCAAATCAAATCTAAATGCTGTGTGACAAACTGGAAATCATCATGATAGATCCAAAAGTAAGCTCTGGATGCTTGACTGCTAAGAGATCGGTATTGCTTTAAAGGTATACTTTATGTCAATCAACATTAAATTCCTTATCCTCATCTCTACCAAGAAAACATGAAAAGGCCAATTTAAGCTCAACTAATGGCATGTTCAAAGCCTCCCAGTTTGCTCTGTGTCTGGCATTAGACACACAGAGAAAGCTGGTGAACCTCTGAAAAATCACTAGGTGAGCAGTGGACACTAATCCAAAATAAAAATGAGAATTAAACATGTGTATGTTGTACAAGTGGAATGCAGAACAGATGGAAGTGGTGTGTATTTTGTTCCTCAATATGAAAAAGTCTCTACAACTCACCTTGATCTCCTGTGACTATGGGTATTTCTTTGTGGCTTGAGTAAATGTTACTCATTCAGAGCACATATATAATTTATCTTCCTTTCCCCTACAACTTATTTCCTCATGAACGTCTCTTATATATAGACACTCTATAATGTTATGCTCATAACATGGCAGGTTTTTGTACACATTAAAAAAGGTACACATTTTGTACACATGAATAATCTGTTGAATCTACTTCTAGGTTTAGAAATTCCATATTCTAAATTCTAGATTTAGTTTTATATGCTGTTATTGGTTTCTTATCTGTTATTTGTTTTCAGCATTTTCTTAACATCTTAACTTGGGGATAGACAAGTTACAAACCATTTAATTATTGTGAAATATCCTACTTTATAAATTAATACATTTATTTATTTTATTTATTTATTTATTAATTTAATTTATATCCCGCCCTTCTCCTTACGGACTCAGGGCGGCTAACAACCAGATAAAACACTAATCCCCAAAAACTACAATTTAAAAACATAAGTAAAAACAAATATTAGTAATTTGGTCAAGTTAATATAAAATTGCTTTAAGACCCCATTAAAATTTTCCCCTAGGCCAGTCCTGC
>NW_015392518.1:10683-14302 GCF_001527695.2 Protobothrops mucrosquamatus | reverse complement strand
AATAGCTGGGAGGTGCTAATTTGATCCAGGAAACCACCACTGTTCTACAAAGTACCTGCATTCTTATGAAGGAGCAAGTAATTAGGAATGCTCCTTGACCTCCTTTACAATTTGATTTTCAAATAGAAGCATCAGAAAGAGCACATTTCACCTCTTACTGCATTATCAGAAAGAAAATTTAATCTTGTGAATGTCACTATACTACAGTAATTTCTCATTTGAGAAGGTAAAGTCTAAAGACTGCATCTACCACAGCAAGTTGTCATTAATTTTATTAATGGAAACGGTAAAGAAAGATTGTAACCCACTTTCACTGTTAACTAGCATCCGGACTCCATTCAACAAAACAGTTTTAATATATAAAGCCTTATATGTCCTGGATTCTGCATACCTAAGTTACCTTCTTGCATATACTATACTATCCACATAAGATCTTTAAGTAAGTCACTGCTAGCAGTTCCATCTGCCCTACAAATCGCAGACAAACCCTTCTGAAAACAGCATTTGTTACAAGGAAAACTCAGAGAAATATGATACTCTCTCTTCCAAGTTCCAAAAGGTATTCTATTCATATACCACCATACTTGCCTAATTTTCAGCTTTCCTCCACCACCTCACTTAAAAAAGAAAAAACAATCTGTTCTGGAAGAAAACATTTTGAGGAGACTTAAAGAGATGGAGGTTGAAGAGCTAAACAAGTTAAGGAGAAATCTGCAGATAAAAAAGTCCAGGCTTAATATTTGTAAAGGGTCTAATATAGTTAACTTTTTAAAATAAGCTATATTTACCTATAATCTAAGGCAGGGCTTTTCAACCTTTTCACCCATTGTACCACTTTTAGGATATGGCAATATCCGAGTACCACCTAGCAAGGTGTCAAAAACTTGATGACAAAAAAAAAGGAAAAAAGTGATAAAGTACAGGTAGTCCTTGACTTACAACAGTTCGCTTAATGACTGTTCGAAGTTACAATGGCACTGAAAAAAGTGCCTCCCAAGCCACAGCCAAGCAAGACACCTGCCTGCCCACCCAGCGGCACTCTTCCTCCTGTCCGAGGTTTTCATTGTTGTGAGCATTTCTGTTGGGGATTGGCAGCGGAGGTGGGATGGGGGGGTGTTTGGTTTTTATTCCACCCGTCTGCTGGGTGGTTGCAGCAGGTTTTGGTCACTTCACATGACCCTGGGACACTGTGACCATCATAAATATGAATCAGTTACCAAGCATCTGAATGTAAATTACAAGACCCTGGAGATGCTGCAACATTCCAGCTGATCGGCACTTTTTCTGGGCTCAGCAGAAGCGCCAGGATCAGCACCGAGCTCCAGCTGGAGCCTGGTGCTGATCCTGGTGCTTCTGCTGAGCCCTGACAGCCCTGCAGCTCCAGCCATCTCTCGCTCAGGCTTGTGTGATGCTGCCACCGGTTCAGCTCATTCCCTTCCCCTGCTACCACTTTTCTAGGATGGTCGCGTACCACCTGCCAGGTGCCAATGTACCACAGGTGGTACCCGTACCACTGGTTGAAAAGCCCTGATCTAAGGTACAGATTTGGTGTTAAAATTTGTAGTGTAAAAAATGCATTTGTTCTGATTATCTAGATATTTCTCTGGACATGATTTATGGTAGAATGGAATTAACAAATAGCAGAAATATAGTTAAGGAACATGATTTGAAAGGCACAACAATCAGGTTAATTACATGACTTCTAACTAGGGAAGCCTTCTAACTAGTGTTATTCCCCAGAGATGAGTTACAGGTTAAATATACTAAGTTAGGCTAAAGTTATTAAGCAAAAGATACAATCAACATTTTCAAGGCTGATTTCCAAGTGCATGGTATTGTACCTGGCACCAGAAACAAATGCATATTTTACACTACAAATTTTAACACCAAATCTGTACCTTAGATTGTACATAAATCTACCTAATCCTGTTTTATCTCCAAGAAATACACATTCACAAGTGTTTCATGTTATACAAGACAAAGACGGTCTGAATGTCCAATAAATGAACAATATAGAATCTTATCTGTAAAAGTTTGGAAAAAAGGCTGGTCAGGAAATTTCCAAAATCAATAATTATGTTGACCCTTGGAGTTTTTAGTCAGAGTATAAGCGGGTAAGACATTTACTGCAGAACATTATGGCACACATAAGAACAGTTATTAAGAACAGTTGTTTCTCATATAATGGCAGGTAAAAATCCACTAGTGTGAATTATATCCCTGTTTTTATCATTTATGGAGATATTCCTAGTCACATTTATTCACGGAAGTGACTGAATGACTTATAAGAAAAAGTAAACAGAGAGTAAAGGATCTCTTTTTTTATGATTTTTAACCTGATTTTCAACAATAAACGAATTCTCTGAAGAACTTTTTTCCTTATATATCATGTTCATCTTTGTATACATGCAACACAATCACTGTATTACTTCTTTTTTAGTCAAGTAATGTTACAAAGGAAATAAGAAGAAAGCCCAGACAAAGTAAGGGACAAAGGAAGAAAAAACTCAATCTAGCACAGACAGTTTTTGCTTAACAACAGCAATTACTAAGTGGCATAGCTGTAAAGCATGACATTGACTGCAACATTTAGCAACATTAGTTCCAGCACTTCCTGTTACTGTTGTTAAGCAAATTCTGCACTGTCCTTAAGTGTGAGGTCACATGTTTGCTATTTGCGACCTCTGTCCGGCTTCCCCACTGACTTTGCCTGCGTGAAGCCAGCAGTGAAGGTCACAAATGGCAATCGTGACCATGGGATACTGTGATTGTAATATGTACAAGGATGAGTCATCAGTACTACTCAATCAGTGTTATTGTTAAGTCTGAATGGTCACTGGAAGAGTGATTGTTAAGCAAAGTGTACATGAACATTCATTACTCCATTCCGTATCTCTCTCTATACCTTTCTAGCTTTACACAATTTCCTTGGGCCTATCATATACACAGTATCACTTTATACATTGCCATTCATTCTCTCTCTTTTTCAACATATCAACTTAAATTCAACTACAACATTCTTGGTCTTTGTCTTCTTTCCCACTCACCCCTTCCTTGATTTATTTTGTAATTTAGTCCTCATTTTATTTTTCTCCTTGATGGAATAAACCACCTCAAAATGTTTCTTCGGTGTCTTCTCAATTTTGTCTCTAATTCAGTTCAATTCATTCAGCGCTCATTCATTCTTGACTGTATTTCTTTGTGTTTTACCACACGCATTCTTAACACATCTTTCCTACTTTTCTTTCAATAAACATCCACCCCTCACTACTGACTAGCTATAACCCTTTATGGTTGTAACATTTGAAAATCCAAATGGAATGGGACGAGATTATTTATGAGACCCAGAATGGATAATAATCGATGATTTTTTTAAAAAAAATAAAAAAATCGGATTTTTTTTATTTAAATTGGATTTTTTTTATTTTATCAAATTTATTTTAATAAAATGTTTTTGGAGTAAAAAACTATCTAAATATAGTTTTCTATTTAAGATACATTAATAATTTAGTTTTTTTTTTCCAAGTATAAATTTTTATTATTTTCATCATAAAAAAGAACACATCACAAATACATCACAATGCTTATAATAAAAAAAAAACCCCACCCCCCACCCCCC
>NW_015392518.1:2417-7215 GCF_001527695.2 Protobothrops mucrosquamatus | reverse complement strand
TTTGGATCCTCAGCCAATCCACGAATCCGAATTGCAAACTCCATATCACGAAATTGGGCGATCAGCACATCACTCTTAACATTTTCCAGACTCTCCTCTACAAGCTCAAGTCTATGGTCACTTCCTTCTGCTTTTTGCTCATTCTCTTCCACCCTTTCTGCTATTGCGTCCACATAATCAGCCAAACCTTTAAAAGCAGTTGCCACATTCGCACAATAATCATCCTGCTTCTGTGCTAGATCTTGCTGTTGTTGTGATAAATCCAATTGTTGCTGCGATAGTTGATCAAATCTATTTTGCATTTTAACGTCCATCTCTTGAAACATCTCGGTCATTTGCTTAATAGTTGCAGCCATCAAATCCTGCAGCTCTCTGCCGGAGGGCGGTGGAGACGAAGAAGATGGAGGGTGTGACGGGTGGGAAGTTTTTGAAGTTGGCTGAGGTGTCTGGGTCATCGGAGATGTATATTTTACAATTGAAGGCGCAGTTTTTTTCGAAGCCATATTTGCAATAAAGTCCAATTTGTTAAAAAGTCTTATAGGCAATTCAGCCAAAGCAGATAATGCGCCAGTTAAAAGTAACAAAAGTTCAAACCGGAAATCACTTTCACTTCTTGCTGAAAAGTATCAAGCCATCGCCATTTTAAGTTCACTTTCCCTCAATCCAACTCAGATATAGGGAAGAACGTATTATCCAAGTTAGAGTATAGTCCAAAAAATACAAAACAGACTTCCAGGGTCGGTTCGTCTGCTTACAAGGCAAACTCACAGTTATCTTTAAGTTGCAGCGGTGGCGGCGGCTTCTAGCTTCGCTACGGCGAAGGCATCCTGGATCGCGGAGAAGCCCGAGGCTCCGGAGGAGTTCTCACCTACATCGTCCACAAGGGACGACTTGGGAACTCAACTCCTACCTCGGGTAGCTCACCTATCCCCCTATGCCCAGGGGAAAGGTATCAAGCCGTTTGACAGCTGATGCAGGCTGTCAAAACGGCTTTTACGCAGAAACAGGCGGGAGCAGCAAACAGCTGCGTCCAGCGAAGTCGCCTGCCACCGGAAGTTCCAATTAATAATTTAGTTTATTCAGCATGAAATGGAGCTTAGTTATGTAGCATGAGGTATATTCTGCAATATTTACATTTTTGGTAAACTCATTCAGTGAATCCAAGCTCTGCAAGCTGAGATAGCATGTGCTGCATTGATGCATTCACACAATTTCATAATAAATCATAAAACAAAGTTCAGAAATATTCCTTTATCCCATTGTTTTGCAAATCTATGTACACTACAAACTGTATGATTGTTTGAAGAGAAATGCATCTGTACCAGGCTAAAAGAATTTGAGTAGTGATTAACCTATTAACCTAAAATCAGTTCTGATATCGCTGTTTTACTAACCTGACAGCTTATTATTCTAAATAGGAAACCTTCATTTTGTTTGCAAATAATAATATTAAAGATTCTAACTACCAGTAAGAATGAGTCCTTACATATAAAGAGCACCTGTCATTTCAGATCCATCATGGCAGCACCTATTAGCGGGCGTCCACTCATCTGTTGCCCGCCACGTCTTTCACTTTGTTGCGTCACTGCCGCATCACCAACCATCCCATTGAAGTGAATGGGACTGTCGGTGAGTCAACAGCGGGACAGAGATGATAGTTGCTCTTTAAAAATTATGATTTAAATTAAGCCTTTTTACTAGTGATTTAAATCATGATTTAAATTGACTTGATTTAAATTGACTTGATTTAAATTAAATCTACCCTGAGACTCCTATCTCCACAGGCTTCTGCCCATCCCAATATCTGGGATGAGTGAGTATGCTGCAGGTACACTGGTGAAACCATATCATTTGAGGGGTTTCAGGAAGTGTATCTGCCAAGTGGAACAGATTCATCTGAGATATGGAGAGCCCTTACCGTCTTGGCATTTTCAAGGCTGTGAAGACCAGGGTTTTCCCTCAGCCAGGAATTTTGAAGAAGCTTTTGCATGGGCGCAGTTTGTCTAATAAGCTGATAATGTGATTTTAAGGCCCTTGACTCAGTTTCTTTTTAATGGTTCTGTATAGCTGGTTTGTTTTTATTTTCCTTTTCTACCCAGAGTTCTTTAGGTAAATGGGTGGATAAATAAATGAATTGATTAATAAACAAATTTTATACCAGAATTGATATTTCTCCATTGATTTTCCCATCAATCATACAATCTCACATTTGCAACAACAAATTTGTCTCAGTCAGCAAATTAGTATTGTCTACATCAGGGCTTTTCAATCTTTTCACCCATTATACCACTTTTAGGATATGGCAACATCCGAGTACCACCAGTCACCTAGCAAGGTGTCAAAAAATTGACCCCCCCCCCAAAAAAAGGAAAAAAGTGATAAACTACAGATAGTCCTCGATTTACAACAGTTCGCTTAGTGACTGTTAGAAGTTACAACAGCACTGAAAAAAGTGCCCCCAAGCCACAGCCGAGCAAGACACCTGCCTGCCCACTCAGCGGCGCTCTTCCTCCTGTCTGAGGTGTTCATTGTTGTGAGCATTTCTGTTGAGGATTGGCAGCGGGGGTGGGGTGGGGGGTGTTTGGTTTTTATTCCCCCCCGTCTGCTGGGTTGTTGCAGCAGGTTTTGGTCACTTCACATGACCCTGGGACACTGACCGTCATAAATATGAATCAGTTGCCAAGCATCTGAATGTAAATCACAAGACCCTGGAGATACTGGAACATTCCAGCTGATTGGTGCTTCTTCAGGGCTCAGCAGAAGCACCAGGATCAGCGCCGAGCTCCAGCTGGAGCCTGGCGCTGATCCTAGCGGCTCCACTGAGCCCTGACAGCCCTGCAGCTCCAGCCATCTCTCACTCAGGCTTGTGCGGTGCTGCCACCGGTTCAGCTCATTCCCCTCCCCCACTACCACTTTTCTAGGATGTTCACGTACCACCTGCCAGGTGCCAATGTACCACAGGTGGTACCCGTACCACTGGTTGAAAAGCCCTGGTCTACATATTGTAACGTGAGCAGTCATATATATATGATCAGCAAGGGACATTACATCTTAACTACATGCTTAATATTGAACCATTTGGTAAGTATTTCATTTACTCTCATATATGCTTTACTTCTATCATATTGTTATTATTGCATTATTATTGCATTTAGTAAACATATAAATTTGTTTATTTATCAAGCTTATACGTCACTTCAATCACACTTCACAACTCTGAGCGAACTGACAACAAAATAAAGCAAAACAAAAAACCACCCCCCGACACTAGGGGCTTACAACTCCTTACTTTCATGCAGACATATAGCTCGGGAGGGAGGGATAACAACTAACCCTGATTCTGGGGCAGCTGGAAAAGTTTGACTTCCTTTTCAATTTTTCCTTGTATATTAGCATATTAATAGCATTTGGTTCAATTCCATTCTCCAACATATCACCACCATTCACACAGAAATCCAAAATACTCCAAAACCCTCTCACTTCAGTTTCCTCCCAAATTATTTCATTGTTTTGGTTACTTTCATTTGATTGAATGCTTTTTGTTTAGCTGTTTTTACTGCTTCCAAACTATTTTATTCCTGTTAGGATCACCCTGAATCTTCTCTGTCTAATTACCTTAACTGTTCCTTACTCCATCTGATCACATTTCTTCTAACTATACTTTTCTTTCTATACGCTTTATACAATATCCTTCCTGTTATCCTCACTTTTTGTAGCAAGCAGTCTCTTATATGCACTTGTCTTATCTACAGTCTGTGTGGATTCCACTAAGCATCCTTGTTCACACTCCTCACAATCATAATTCCATATACCTGGAAGAGGTTGCATAAGAATGCTCAAATACTGGAAGTTTTTAAGAAGAAACTGGACAGCCATTTGTCTGAAATGGTATAGGGTTTCCCCCCTGAGCAGGGGGTTGGACTAGATGACCCCCAAGGTCCCTTCCAACTTTATTATTATGATTGTTGTTGTTGTTGTTGTTGTTATGACAAGGACAGGAGAGAATTGGTTACTCTGAGAACAGAGATGAAGTCCATGGAAAAGAACATGTCAAAAAAACTCTACCTTAATTGCTTTGCTATAAAGCCTGTTTAGAAACTATTTTTTTACAGTTTTATGTCTTTGCCCTGATTAGTAATAAAGATGCTTTAATTAAATCCTTGTGGTTCTTGCTTCTATCGTTTGTCTGTAATGTAGGCTTGACAATACGGAAATTATAACATAACTCTTTTTTTTCTCATTCTGAACAATTTCCACATCTTATTTTCTTTTCTTCTTTATCTATTTTTCACCAAGAGTCGTACCTTACTCTATCAAATAATGGTATGTCCTATAACTGTGCTGTTTCATTCACTGATGCTTCAATCGTGAAACTGAAATAGTTATATAAAGAAAGATTCCAAGAACGTGTAGAATACATTAGATAAAATATGTTATACTTACTTAAATAATAATAGCACCATTATGGCTGCAGGAAGGCTGTCACGAGTAAAACCCTCTTGTAGTTTACCACCACTTGTGCTTCTCAAGGCAATGGCATGTGTAAAAGAGCATCACAGCCCTTCTGAAAGAGAAGATCTTCCTTCAAATAGTTGGGGTCCTAAATACTAGTGTCCTAAGTCATTTAGAGTATTGAAAGCAACATGCAGCAACTTGACTTGCACGTGGTAATGAACTGTTAGTACACTTATCAAATATGTAGTGACCACAGAATTCTAGCAATTTGGCTCAGCCAAATTTGTAACAGCAGTATTCTCCATTAAGTTTACAAGTCATTCCCTAAAATATCATTCAGACA
>NW_015392518.1:0-1875 GCF_001527695.2 Protobothrops mucrosquamatus | reverse complement strand
CCTAAATACTAGTGTCCTAAGTCATTTAGAGTATTGAAAGCAACATGCAGCAACTTGACTTGCACGTGGTAATGAACTGTTAGTACACTTATCAAATATGTAGTGACCACAGAATTCTAGCAATTTGGCTCAGCCAAATTTGTAACAGCAGTATTCTCCATTAAGTTTACAAGTCATTCCCTAAAATATCATTCAGACAGTCCTTTCATGGATTAGTGAGCTTCCTACTAATAATTCAACATTTAATGTCCATGACTTTATCCTCAACTTGCCTCTGATTATATACACTTGGCCATGGGAGAAAAGAGGAAAGGGAAAGGAAGAGGAAGAAGAGCATTAAAAAACCAGGGGTAGGCAACCTTGGCTCTTTTATGACTCGTGGACTTCAACTTCTAGAATTCCTGAGCCAGCCATGCTGGCTCAGGAATTCTGGGAGTTGAAGTCCACGAGTCATAAAAGAGCCAAGTTTGCCTACCCCTGGCCTATCCTATGGTAACCTTGGTAACCATTATTTCCTTCCTGTGACAGCCACTGGGATGTCAAAGAATTCTCTGTTCTTGCCGTAAATTTGCCTAGGATTCTGTTCTTTCTTCAAACCACTTATTTTGACAAATGTTTATTGAAACTAAGTAAATGGTGTTAGACTGAACTTTTCCAAACAAGGGCTAAAGTGCTGAAAGCAATGAAAATTGTCTGTAAGTCTAACATTTTTCCCAAAAGTGACTGATCTGCTATGCAATCAGCCTGTAATTTCATGTTTTGCAAAATTAGGCCAACGCAGCATCTTCGTTTAAGCATCTGAATCTTTGAATATGCTAAACACTGAATTAATTGCATCACAAACGTAAGCTAAGAACACTGCAAATTATAATGCGGGTAGTCTTCTATTTATGACCGTTTTATTTAGCAACCATTTGAAGGAGCTGAAAAAAGTGAATTACTACCAGACCTCACACTTAAAACTATTGCAGCATTCCCACGATCAAAATTCAGATACTGGGCAACCAGCATATATTTACAATGACTGCAAGATTCCTGTGTCTATTTGCAACTTTCCCAGCTGGCTTCCAAAAAGCAAGGTCAATGGAGGAAGCTGGTTCACTTAACAATCATGCAATTCACTTAACCATCACAGTGATTTCAATCAGCAGCCACATCAAAAGAGGTGATAAAATCAGGTGCAACTAAGGACTGCTTTGTTTAATGAACACCCAGTCCCAATTGTAGTCATAAGTCAAGGACTGATCCCAATGATTTGATGCTGTTTTTTAATTTAAATATCAATTTTGACAGTCTGATCAATTATAAACTAGAATTTAGAAACTATAGGCATATTAATTCTTGTATGTATGTGTTTGTATATGTGTGTTTAAGAATCACACTTGATGACTCACAAAGAATCAGTTCAATATCATTAAGAACGTTACATTTTAACCATAAAGATATGCATTCCTAAAAAAAGATTTATTTACTAAGACTGAATGTTAATACCTTAAAAAACATATTCATTCTAACATAAGCACAACCAGTTAATGGTCTAATCCAAAAAGCCTTCTGAAACTCCAGATTCCTACCCACAAAGTGAGAGAACCTTTGCACACTTTGCAAGTTTGTACACCAAACATATTTGCAGAGATAAAGGGAAATTACGAAAACACACAACTGGCAATATTTCGGGCAAATCTCTAACTGATCTACATCAGCTATAATTTGCAAGATACATACCTAACCCACTTCCCCCTTTTAGAGGGTCCCATTATTAGAGCTCTCTTTGAATGCATCTGGAGGAGACTTTTATCTGGCAGTTACTAGGAAGACCCTATAATGACACATTAATTCAGGGTCCCAAGTATAGGTGTTACATAACATTTCTCT
>NW_015392517.1:16278-17888 GCF_001527695.2 Protobothrops mucrosquamatus | reverse complement strand
ATTTGTCAAATAATCCTTGATAACCTCCGACTTCACTGAAGGCTGTATGGGAAGAGTCACAGTCACGCTGGAACTGAAGTTGCATTTTTATTCAGATGTTTGCATCCTACATTATACTTCCTGTTTCCCAGTTTGGAGATCTCTTCCTTCCCTCTGATTTTTCCCTGTGCAATGAAATTGCAAAGCAGGGTAGCAGGGGGGTTTTTTTGGTTACAATTTTTGGAAAGTTAACCTTTGTTTTAGATCAGGGGCGCCTGAAGGCAGGACAAGAAGCAACGGGTGGAAACTAATCAAGGAGAGAAGCAACCTAGAACTAAGGAGAAACTTCCTGACAGTGAGAACAATTAACCAGTGGAACAACCTGCCTCCAGAAGCGGTGAATGCTCCAACACTGGAAGTTTTTAAGAAGAGACTGGACAGCCATTTGTCTGAAATGGTGTAGGGTTTCCTGCCTGAGCAGGGGGTTGGACTAGAAGACCTCCAAGGTCCCTTCCAACTTTATTATTATTATTAAACCTGGCCCTTTTATGAACTTGTGGATTTCAACTCCCAGAATTCCTCAGCCAGCGTGCCTGGCTGAGGAATTCTGGGAATTGACGCCCACAAATCATAAAAGGGCCAAGTTTGAAGGCCCCTGTTTTATATTTATAGGCTCAGTTGAACCTAAATAATTTAACTAATGAATATGTAATTGCAAAAAATGGCAGTGGCCAGAATGTCATTACAGGTGCAAAATCAAAAGGCTTATATAACTATGTTCATCACAAGGATTTTAGTAAATAAGGGCCAGCTGTGAAAAGTTTACTGATCCAATTTATCTCTGGTTCAAATCATGCCTCTTTTTAAAAAAAAATAATACACAAAAGATAGATGTGGAAATGGCATTATTTTTTTTGCCCTTAAAAAATTGGGATTTCCTTTATGAGGATTCCCACCATCACTGCCCTGTAGTGACAAAAATTTCAGAACGTCACATTTAATAAAAATGCCAGAGCATCACAAATGGCTGCTATCATGTAATGTGAACTATAGAGAATTTAGTGAGCAAAATTATGTGGTTCTGGATCAAATGGCTAGTGCAAAAGGTAACTTTGGTTCCACTTTTTCCTTGAGTCTTTGGGATCCAACTATTATTTCACTATTTTTTGTTCTGTTGTGAGTTGGAATTTCTTCAGAAGACTTTAAAGATGGAGGCTCTTACTCTTCGTTTTTTCTTTCTGGGATTTCAGGCTGAGCTGCTTCCATTCTAATCTTTTGCCTAATCAGTGCAATATACTGTACCTCAAAGTGCTAATTATTCTAACATTCGCTTAAAAAGTTAGAATCGGATTTTTAGCCGAGCAATTTGCTTCTCCTATTGACTGTTGGGTTTTATATTATAGAGTTAGACCAGGGGTAGGCAACCTTGGCTCTTTTATTTATTTATTTATTTATTTATTTAACAGGATTTATATGCCGCCCTTCTCCCCATGGGACTCAGGGCGGCTCACAGCGTATTAAAACATCATACAAAAAATTTCCCCTACTAAAAACCAATTAAAACCCAAATATTGGTAGCTGTGGCTCTTTAAAATCGTTAAAAATTGTCCCTATTTAAAACTCACCCTAGG
>NW_015392517.1:10898-14715 GCF_001527695.2 Protobothrops mucrosquamatus | reverse complement strand
CGGCACTGATCCTGGCGCTTCCGCTGAGCCCTGACAGCCCTGCAGCTCCAGCCATCTCTCGCTCAAGCTTGTGCGGTGCTGCCACCGGTTCAGCTCATTCCCCTCCCCCGCTACCACTTTTCTAGGATGGTCACGTACCACCTGCCAGGTGCCAATGTACCACAGGTGGTACCCGTACCACTGGTTGAAAAGCCCTGTTTTAGTCCAGTGATGGCAAACCTTTTAGAGACTGAGTGCCCAAACTGCAACCCAAAACCCACTTATGCATCGTCGGGTGCCGGGTGGGTGTGGCCCATTGGCTGGGCGTGGCCCATAAGGTGGGTGTGGCCCATTGGCTGGGCGTGGCTGCCTTGGTAACAGCAGACTGGGTGGGACTAAAAATTTCAATGAATGCCAACTTTGCGAGATTTTTTTTTCCCCACAAGAAGTTGAAATTGATTGATTGATTGAACCTTTTTTTTTTTTGCACACGGCGGCAGAGGCCTAAAGCAAAAAGGTTTTATAAAACCCAGCTGAAGGCCTAGGACTGGGGAGACGGTGCGTGTGCCCACAGAGAGGGCTCCGAGTGCCACCTCTGGCACCCGTGCCATAGGTTCGCCACCACTATTCTAGTCCAACCCTTTGCTCAAGCAAGGGACCCTAGACCAATGGTGGCGAACCTATGGTACACGTGCCAGAGGTGACACTCAGAGCCCTCTCTGTGGGCACGCGCACCGTTGCCCCAGCCCCGCCTTCCCCCGCAACCCCCTCCTCACCAGCAGCCTGCCTGGAGGAGAGGCTCCCCCAGGTACGGCCCGCGCGGAGCAGCGCAGCCAAGCACATGGCAGCTGGGCAGCAGGGGCAAGACTCCACCCTAGCACCCCATCACGTGTACATGATGTTGCGGGATGCGGGCAGAAGGCGTGGCCGCCATGGTGTTGCAAGGCTGCCTGGGCAATCTGGTGAGTGGCCCTGTGGGGGGCGGAGCGGGAGGCGGAGCAGGGGGCAGAGCGGAGGCAGGCCAGTTTTGGGCACTCGGTCTCTAAAAGGTTGGCCATCACTACCCTAGACTATTCTGGACAAATGGTTGCCCAATACCTGCTTAAAAACCTGTAGGGTTGGAGCACCCACAACTTCTGAAGGAGGCCATTCACTGATTAATTGTTCTCACTATCAGGAAATTTCTCCTTAATTCTAGGTTGGTTCTCTCCTTGATTAGTTTCCATCCGTTGCTTCTTGTCCTGCCTTCAGGTGCTTTGGAGAATAGATTGACACCCCCCCCTCTTCCTTGAGCAGTGGCTATGCAACTGGACTACCTACATCTACTTCCATTGTGCTTTCCTGTATTTGAGGGTTACCGGGATCTGCCCTCTGCAGTTTGAGATGACAGAAGAAACCCAGTCTTTGTATCCTCAACATCCTACTCACCAAACCCCATCAAGACGAAAGCGCCTCCAATCATGACAAAAGTCTGGACTGTGTCAGTGTACATCAAGGCTGCCAATCCTCCTGAAAGTAAGATGGAGACTCATATGCAGGTATGATGACGATGATGCTTTGGTTCCTTATACAACTGGCTCTGCGTTATCTGCACCTGGTTTAGGCAAGTGAGCATCCTTTAAAGCAGGGGTCTTCAAACTTGGCCCTTTTATGATTTGTGGACTTCAACTCCCAGAATTCTAACTCTAAGGTGCAAACTTCTCGCCACCACTTTTAAGTGTGTCATCCATTATGGCGGGCCCTTCCTAAGTTTCTTTCTCTGACTGTTAAGCAATGGAGGGCTCCTCCCTCTCTTATCTGTTCGCTCCCTAAGCAACATCTCTTTCCCTCATTCCCAAAGTCATCCACACATTCTTTACAAGCATGCATAGACAGGCAGCATCTTTTTTGAAAGATGCTTTCCCACAGGATTCTGGTGTGAGTCATGGCGGACTGAAGACGTCTCTGCAAATGGGCAGAGATGACAACCACTATGTAGAATGAAAGACTGCCAATTTAAACTGGTTCTTTAAATTTTTCCAGAGAAAGAGAAATCAGGAGATCACCCAAAAGTGCTTTAATTCAGGGCTTTTCAACCTTTTCACCAATTGTACCACTTTTAGGATATGGCAACATCCGAGTACCACCAGTCGCCTAGCAAGGTGTCAAAAACTTGATGACCCCCCCCAAAAAAGAAACAAAGTGATAAAATACAGGTAGTCCTCGACTTACAACAGTTTGCTTAGTGACTGTTCGAAGTTACAATGGCACTGAAAAAAGTGCCCCCCAAGCCACAGCCGAGCAAGATGCCTGCCTGCCCGCCCGGCCACGCTCTTCCTCCTGTTCGAGGTTTTCATTGTTGTGAGCATTTCTGTTGAGGATTGGCAGTGGGGGTGGGGTGGGGGGTGTTTGGTTTTTATTCCACCCATCTGCTGGGTGCTTGCAGCAAGTTTTGGTCACTTCACATGACCCTGAGACACTGTGACCGTCATAAATATGAATCAGTTGCCAAGCATCTGAATGTAAATCACAAGACCCTGGAGATGCTGCAACATTCCACCTGATTGGTGCTTCTTCAGGGCTCAGCAGAAGCAGCAGGATTAGCACTGAGCTCCAGCCGGAGCCTGGCACTGATCCTGGCGTTTCCACTGAGCCCTGACAGTCCCGAAAAAGCGCTGATCCTGGTGCTTCCGCTGAGCCCTGACAGCCCTGCAGCTCCAGCCATCTCTCGCTCAGACTTGTGCGGTGCTGCCACCGGTTCAGCTCATTCCCCTCCCCCGCTACCACTTTTCTAGGATGGTCGTGTACCACCTGCCAGGTGCCAATGTACCACAGGTGATACCCATACCACTGGTTGAAAAGCCCTGCTTTAATTGACAGCTCCGTGTGAGACCGTAAAACAGCGGTCTCTCACCGGTTTTAGTACCAAGGGACAGCATCTTCCACTTTCTGCAGGAGCAGAGCCTTTCAGGGACACTGTTGAACTCACTTTCTAATCACTTTTGGAAATCACTATATGAATATTAGAGACCCTCAAAACAGCAGGCTTAAACTGGCACCATGTGAGTTTTACATTCTTCATTGGATTTAAGAAAGTTTAAATAGCATATCAAAAAATTAAAATAATATACAATTGGCAAAAGGCAGGGAAAAAAGCAGGATTTTGATTTAAGAAAGTTTAAAACAGATTGAGAGACCAGACTTGACTGTTAGAACCAGGAGAAAATTTTGTTGTCCAGCATAAATCTGACCCACATACTTTTTGTTTTTGGATTTTTTTTGGGTAACCAATCGTATTCTTACACTCCTAGTTCCTTGCTTAATTATAAAACAGCCCATTGTCTTGCATCAGGATCTTGCCCATGGAATGCTGCTAAACTTGCCCATGGGTGCTTGGCCTGGCTTTGCAACCCCATCATAATATGTTTGGAGATTCTGCTATCCAACTTGACTAAACCAAACAAAACTCATTCTCAAGAAGGGAGAGAGAATTGGTGAGTTGAAAAGTTTCCTCTTACATTTCCCCCCCGTTATACATCATGTATCTTAAAGTTTAAGACTTTAAGATTTGTCTGTAAGAAGGGGTATCCTTGTCTGTAATGTTTCCTCTTACATTTTTTTCCCAGTTGTACATCATGTACATTGGGATGCTCAGTTAAGGAGGACTTGTTTTTGGCTTCCCTTGTAATATAAAGTACAGGCAGATCTGGTGAAGATCATACAGCAGGGGTGTCCAACCTTGGCAACTTTGAGACCTGTCAATTTCAAATCACAGAATTCTATGAGTTGCCGAGGTTGGATCCCCCTGCCTTACAGACAAGGAAAAAGCTTAGGACTGTGTGTGATTCCTTGTTCATTC